>NC_141155.1:82834566-83064566 GCF_053477565.2 Lygodium microphyllum
ACAAAGACCAAATGCTGCAAAATGAAAAAAAAAACTAGTCAAAAACTGCCAAAAACAACAAAAATAGCTTGTACAAACAATCGCCCAATCACGATTAGGGATAGAAAACCAAAAAACAAAAGCTGATGGAGCATTGAATGCAACAAACTGACAATTGCAGGCTGAAATCCAGGCACATGCTGAAAACGCAAGTTGCTGATCTCAAAAATGCAAGCCTGATCAGTAGGGGAAAGAAAGACCTGTAATCAATAGAAAAATCACAGCAGGAATCTAGATCCTGCAATCTAATACCATGTCAAAAGTGGTGCAGCAATGGAAGCATAGACAAGTGTTGAAATAAACTGTTGAACACAAGACAAAAGAGAAAGAAAAAAACAAAAGAATAAAAGAACACTGCAAAGGAAGAGAACTCAAAGATGTGCTCAAAAAATGGAATCCATATACCAAACACGAGAATGACACGTATAACAATGAGTCATTGGTTGTGTGAGCACCAACACTAGCTCCTGTCTCCAACAGAAAGACCACTTGAAGAATGATAATGACTAAATGAGAGGAGGAACCATTGAATAAATAGGCCCAAAATATGCCAAATATGGCAGTCGGTTAACCACCAAGACCATCTAAGGAGCTTGCTAGTGGAACTTCAATTTTCATGCACCGTTTTGACTATGATCCATGTTAGGAATTTGGGGAGCTCTGAGATGGGTGGCCACACAGTAGAAAAATCTGGGCAGGCCAAGTGAGCGGCGCACAGGGCAGCAATACAAGGATTGCTACAGCAAGCATCTAATGCAGTTGTAGAAGAGAGACGATTGAGGTCCCAACAGTACATGGATCCATTGCATGCACATATTGACTAAGCATCTATTTCTTATGAAGGACAAACATAGCAATAAGATATTCAGTCACTAACTTAGTGGAGCTCAAAGGATGCAAGCTTCCAATTGTCATAGTATTCTAACAAGGTCATTCATTTTGAGCTCTAGAGCTAAAAGAATACTAATTCCGAGCTCTAAACCCGAAACAATATATGTTGCATCCAGTTGCAATAAAGCGTCAACATTATTAATTCTGAGCTCCAAAACCACAGTACCCACCCCACCAAAAATAATAATAATGAATAAATAAATAAACAAATACGCATGCATAGAATTATGAGCCCTAAAACCACAAATCAATAATTCCAAGTTGCAAAGGCACCCCAACCCCCATCCCCCTCCCCCAAAAAAAGGGGAAAAAAAAACGTATATTTCTCTGGAGTGCCAAAAAAGAAAAGTCTAACTTCTACGAGAGCTTTCTGAGGAAAGACTGTGTTGAAGGGAAGCAATGGCTTATGAGAGCTTTCTTACGACGCACTGCAATATTTCATCATCTTTCTGGACTGTGAGACTGGAACAACACAGTTGAAGCCTTAGAATCACAACAGTGAGCAGGAGCGAACTAACTTTGCCTTTCCTCTTTTCTTTAACCCCTTGTGTTTGTTTTTTTTTTTCCTTCCCCTTCTTGGGAGCTTGCGAGAGAATAAAAATGCATTGTAACGTGAAAGAAAACACAGAGAGAGAGAGAGAGAGAGAGAGAGATGACCCGCGAGCTATGTTTCTGGCAAGGGGTTTCATGAAGCGGATCGCATGATTAGGGGCCGGCGGGATCTCTGTGTCGTGGAACAGAGCCACCATGGCTGGGTCCTGTCACAGGAGGCCCGGCATATCCTCCTGCTCCTGCTGCTAATGGCTGTTGTTGATCCCTTCCTTCGAAGAGCTTCTCATATGGGACGGGCGAATCAAGCATAGCAAGGCTCTGCTCCCTTCACTGGATGAAGAACAGTTGCCACTACAAGCTTTGTCCAGAAATTTTGCGAATTTATATCAATACAATCATTGCAATTGTAATTTGTCATCGGTCTGTTCTTTTTGTTGGTAATGAGTATATCTTTATTTCGAAATGCGTCGAAATTCGAATGGTTAGCCCTTGGTTTTGAAGGGTGACCCTAGATTTCGTTTCTAAGGGCAACATTTTAACATACTTTTCATTCCACTACCTTAAGAAATATATTTACATCACCAAAAGGGGTGAATCGCGCTAAGCCGCCGTACACTAAGCCTTGAGAAAAGGGTCCCCGTCTAGCATCGATGAAACCGCATAATTACCCAAAAAAAAAAAACTTAAGAAAGGTACCCTTGAATTTTTTTTGCATGTAACTCCTCTTTTGAAGGGTAGACAAGTAACCAACTGTTATGAATGCCCAATTGCTAGAGTGTCTCCAAACAAACAAATGTAGAATATTAAGGGACTACAACAAGGCCAAGGATTTTGCCGAATATGATAGCAAAATCCTTGAAGAACCTCTCTCCCTGCTCAAAATTGCAAACATGGAAGAAGAGAGTACAAAGGGCCTATGCGCACACCCCATCCAAGAGGCTGAATCTTGTCCTATGGCGAGCACTCATGGACAAGTTCCCAACTAGGGAGAGTTTAGTAAATCAAGAAAAGTCTCAGCTTTATACTACCTTTGCAAGAGGCAGTTTGAATATGTCAAGCATTGGCTCTGGGATTGTATAAAGGTTTGAACCTTGTGGAAGGAATTGAGAAGATGGGTCGAGGCTACGAGATTTCATGGAGGTTTTTGTGCAAAATTGGTCCTTTTTGGAGAAAGCAAGCACAACCAACAAAGGCGCATAACAAGTTTGAAATATAATAAGAGCCATTGCAATCCCCACAATATAGAAACATAGTAATAACAAATGTTTCGATAGCATTCCCCTTTGGATGGCTTTAGATGTCAAACCTTGTAAGTTCAAAGGTTTTGTTGCCATTAAAGGCTTGCATAAGTTTGGCTCTGTTTATAGAGCAGCCTATGAGGCTCTTGGGAAATGTAGCTAGATTTGGTATGCTACAAGTCATCCCCACATGTTTCAATGGTTAATATGAGTATTACAATATTAATATATGCCCGCATTTTTTTTAATGTTGAATTTTTCACACCCTTCTTTGAAGAGTAAAATCCTTGAGATAGGTTTAGTAGTCTACAAAACCAAGGTTTGGTTGGTGACCAAAGCTCTTTTACTTTTATTGCCCCCCCAAAGTGAGAGTTCTTAGATTGTTTTTTCAAACAAAAAGTATACAATTAAAGCTTCTCCTCAATTCTTTTTGACAACTCTTGAAAAACTTTTGCTTTCTCTAGACACAACTCAAGTTATTCACAAAGAATCGAGGTTTTATGATAAATGAGTTGTAAACAATATAAGAAAGTTCAATTTTTTAAGAAGAAAGCTTAAAACCTTGAGTTTCACAAATAAAAATGGTAAGTACATGTCATTTGATTCGCAAATCCCTCCAAAATCTTGAGTTAAAAGCTTTTGTATCTAACTACCAAAAAAGCTTATTGTGAACTTTGCGTCCCTTTGATATATTGGGCTTTTTCTTGAGCATAATGGAGTTCATCCACCCCCATTTATAATGAGTGCAAGACTATATGCTTTCGATAAATTCTTCTCTACTTCACTTTGACCAAATTCATTGGTTTATTCTCTCTATTATTACCAGATTATCAATGGAAACTACCAATTAAATGAAGCAAGTACCATACCTGAATTCATGTTACACCATTTATTACAATGCGATTAACAATCTACTCAATTATTGTTTTCAACATGATGTTTGTGAACAACATTCAATTAAAAAGGGCAAGCGTGATTATATTTCTGCATGTCTCAAACTTAGATTGGTCTACTTAGTCATATGGGCCCGTACTTGAAGTTAGGGTTTTTAATCCATGATTTTAGTACCACATCTATCTTTTTTTTAAAAGCAAATTATGTGAAATACAATTTGGAGTCTCATTGTCTTCATCACAATTTTTAACAAAGCTTATTAAGAGTCTTAAAGCTATGCAATCGGGTGACCTCCTTAGCTCACAAGCTTCCCTCATAAGAAAGTTGCTAATCTATGAGAAATTTTCTTATTTTAGCAAGACAAAATTACCTCTTGCAGTTTTCTTAATTTTTACTAATCGATAAGGACAAATTATAAAACCTATGTACATAAGGATACTACCAATCTCATTTTGGGATCGTCTCTAGGTTTCATAGGAACATTTTGTTAAAAACATCCCCTATAATCTCATTTTTGGACAGTATCTAGGTTTCATATGGACATTTGTGATGCACATCTTAGATTGTTGCGAACAAGTTTTATTATGCCATTGGATAAGTGCAAGCTAGCGTTTGAATTCACACACCCATCAAACTTAACCCACTCTCAAACTAGGTAGGCTATGACCCCATTGGCATATACATCTCAAATATTCCAACAAATATGGATAAATTCGACATTCAAGACTTGCTTATAGGGATCAAGGAAGAGGATGTGAACCCAGCATGAAAGCTTTTTTAATATAATTGTCTTGAAGCCTCACCTCTCTTTTCTGTTATCAATCTCAAACCACTTCTTTTGTCTTTTGTAGTCAACTAGTACACTTAATCAAATCATGGCATCTAAGAACATTGTAGAGACAAAAGGAGTATGTACGTTGTAGCTATATACATCGTAGAGGTTAACCATGTCAAATATTTTTAAAAGCTTAAATGTTAATAAAGTCAATTGATAATTAGCTCCTTTTTATTTGTTTCTATCCCTTCAAAATAACTCATTCAAAAAACAATCTAGTGGAGCAATAAACAAGAGGAGGGGGGAGAGAGGAGAGTAGGAGTGACCAAGGTGAAGGAGAGGGGAGGAGAGGTGAAAGATGAGATTCGAGAAAGAGGTGAGTGCCTAGACGATGGAGATGGCAAGAAGAGGGTAGGTTGATTCAGATCAAGACCAAGGGGGACACACACACACACACACACATATTTTAATTTGGTTAAAAATCCTATGTTTCCTTTTTATTATTTTATTAGCATGTTCTCAAGTTTTATATGTTAATCAACATTCTGGATCTACAAATTTCATATAATTTTCAAGATTATTTCAAAAAGCATGCAATCAAAATATTCTTCAAAAAAAGCGCAATCATAATATTATTCGGCATTACCATATACTAATCATAATTATTATTTTCAACCTTCCTTTACAAAATTAAAGGATGGCCTTTTGTGAACCAAGGTCATTATTATAACATAATTCTTAGGCAAATATTCCCATCATACAAACAATAATAAGATTAGAAAATATATTTCATCACAATATGCTTTTCACAGACCAACTTATAAATTTACTACAACATATAGATTGTGCACTAGTGATTGCACATAGTTCCTCATGCGACACATGTTACACTTCTTAGAAGTATAGCAACGAAAGTGGACTTGTAAGTATAGCAAGCAAAGTGGAGTAGCATGTAGCACATTCTTTAACCCTCTTTCTCGTACAAGGTAGTTGATTTTACTTATAGGACATCACAAATTTTGGTTGATACCTATGTGTGACATAACTCTTAATTGGATTAGCTTCATGGAAACAAGCAAACCATCTAAACTAAACATTCTCATTGGCATACTCGCTAATCATGGGCAAAACTCTCAAGATCCAAAAAACAAGGCTATGTGTGACATAACTCTTAATTGGATTAGTTTCATGGAAACAAGCAAACCATCTAAACTAAGCATTATCATTAGCACACTTGCTAATGGTTGGCAAAAGTCTCAAGATCCAAAAATAGGGCTATGTGTGGCATAACTCCTAAATGGATTAGCTTAATGCAAACAATCTAAACTAAGCATTATCATTAGCATACTTGCTAATGGTGGGCGAAACTTTCAAGATCCAAAACATGGTCTTTCTTATGTACCTTTTGAACCACATTCTTTTGCTTTGCTTTTGAGAGTCCTCTTGTGCGAAGTTAAAATACTTAAGATGATCTCCTAAGCTCTAACACTAAATACTAAAATACTTAAGATGATCTCCTAAGCTCTAACACTAAATACTGCTCGAGTGACTAGAATCTTTGGCCTTTCCACGCCCTACATTTTTGCTAATCCTTATATTTCTTGAATAGCTTAGCCTTGAGCACATTAGCTTCTTAGTCCACCTTCATTAGATGTAAGCCACCATTTTCCCACGCCTTCACATAGTAAAATTGGTGCATGGTAATTTGGTTTTCCCAAATTGGCCCCATAAAAAGCCACCTAAAAAGGAGCGACATGAGATGAAGGTGAGACCTTAATGCTAGATGGATAAAAATTGCAATTATATGGAGTTTGACATACAAGGACAAAGTGACAGATTTGTGATAGCTTGGCCTTGAGCGTTCTAGATTTATCAAAATATTTTTTGTGGTAGATACAAAAACCTCTAATTGAAAGCGTTTGGAAAGGATTTTTGTGTCTGCCATTTGTATAACAAAAATTTTTGAAGGGTTAAAGGTTACAGACTTCGCCCATTAAGTCCGGAAGGGTTTTCTGAAATTTTTGCAATTCATTTGACATTAAGCCTCGGTTTTGTAGTGAGCACTGGTTGATGACTCAGATGCTGGTTGCAAATCCCTGAGTGACTGTGGTACCAACGCAGCTCTTGCGGGGTATCGTCGGTGACACTCATAAAACACTTGCAAAACACGCAAAAGCATGCATGCACTTAGTGAGAAGAAGTATACGGCACACTAGGAAACATGAAAGGGGCAATGCAGGGCAATGACAGAGAGAGAGAGAGAGAGAGAGGGGGGGGGGAGGGGGAGGAGAGAGAAGCCACCCTCGAGCTATGTCTCTGGCGTAGCGTTTGATAGCCAGCCCGGCTCTTGCAGCCAGCTGAGCCGCCATGTCCTCGTCCTCGTCCTGCTCAGATGCAGGGTCCTCCGCAGTCTCTTCCTGCAGCAGAGAGCTGGTCGCGTCGTCCGCCTGGGCTGGTTGTTCGTTCAGCCCTTCCATCCAGGATCGCGTTATATTGACGAATGACCCCTGATCGCGTTATATTGACAAATGACCCCTGATCGCGTTATATTGATAGTACACCTTCCCTCTCTCTCTCTCTTTCAGGCGCACTGCCTACGCCCCATGTCCAAAGTTAGCCTTCCTCGACACGCTCCGCCCCAAGACCCACAAGTAACTAATTTTAAAGCGGCAGCAATCCAGAGCCGCCCGGAGCCTTGCATGGTCCCCCCCCTTTTTATCATATCATAGCAAATCTGTATTGGTTTAGGGTTTAGGGTTGGTTGGAGGTTCCGTAACTCTCGAACCTTCATTTCTTTCCCCAAGCCTATTTTTGAATCCCAAGCCTGTTTTGAATTTTTGAATTGCATGCATGCAGGGTTGAGGGAGGTTAACGTGGCTTTAATACCCCACAATCTCTTTCTCTCATGATTAGTGAGAGACATCTATATCTATTTTGTATCTCTCTTTTTGATTGCTTGGTTGCAAGGTGGAATTGCTTGGAACAGGGGAGCACGCTTGGAGCAAGGGAGAACTCAGCAGGGGAGCATGCTTGGAATCCCTTGGAATTGCTTAGAGTAGGGGAGCCAGCTCGCTCAGATGCAAGTCTCTCTCTCTCTCTCTCTCTCTCTCTCTCTCTCTCTCTCTCTCTCTCTCTCTCTCGTAAAAGGTAATTGTATTGTTTACGAAAAAAGGTACAAGATTACATGATTACAAGAGACACGAGGGCCGTAGGCCAACGTGTGGGAAATCCCCGTACTAATGCACTAAAAAGGTTACACCAATCATGGCAACGACCCAGAGGTAATTGCCATATGCCAAGGATGCAAATCCTCCTGAGGGAGCAAGTCGGAGTGTCGAATGAGATCTAGCTGCCAATGCAAGAGCCCTTTAAGCTTGGCAATATGTCTCGGTACATTAGAGGCCGAATCAAAGAGAAAAGCATTGCGCGTTGTCCAAATGTGCCAGCATCCCCAGTATCTGAAAAAGTGAAATAAGATCTGCAAATGTAACTGTGGCGGTGCGGGGTACTTTGGGTGCACAAAAACCCAATCGAAAGGAGTTAGTGAGGACCCCACCACTGCGCGCCAGATTTGCGACAAGAGTAACCAGATATTCTTGGCGAGCGTGCAAGAAAGAAAACGATGTCGGGCCGATTCCGCAGTAGTGGTACAGAAGAAACAATTGCCATTCGAGATTCGACGCTTGGAAAGGGCCGAGGCAAGAGAAAGACCACCAATCATTACCCGCCAAAGAAAGACTTTGCATTTGAAAGGTGCCTTATTCCGCCAGCCCTCCATCAGCATCGCCTGCCACCATGACATCGATTTCCGCAGTCCCCAAACAGTATTAGCTTTCAGACCCAGCCAATGGTGATCTTGAATGAGAAGATGATACACCTGATTAGTAGAGGCCTTTTCCAGACTCAATCGGCCTACAAGGTCCCAGTCCTGCCAAGGACGATCCACAGCCAGGGCAGGAAAGGGTTGCCTACCCTGAAGCTCCAACAAAAGCTTTTCCCATAAACCACGGTATCCGCGCGGGATCCTGAAGAGTCTCCTAGCAGTCCGAAACGATGCGAGGACATTGCGAGTGGCAAGGGTAGCATCCGCAATCGACGTCATACCTAAACGGGCCATGCGGTTAAATCTCGGTCTGAGCTGATGTTTGTCTTCCCATGAAAGTAATCTGGATACTGCCAACAATTCCAGCTGAAAGGAGTTAGTCTGCAAGCGGTCCCCTACTGGATGCCAACGGGCCTTTTGGAGCACCAGTTTCCAAGAGCCGACCAAGTGCAGTAACAAAGAAGAAGAGGGACTGGAAAATCGAGAGTCAGCATTAAGGACATGCCACCAGGAGGCCCGAAGCCGTGTGTTACCATGGTGTAGCCCGCCGTCCTCAAGAAAATAACGGGCTATGATGGTCCACGGGTGATGATCCACACACATAGCACGAAAAAGAGACCAACAAAGAGCCAACATATGAGTTTCTGTATCCAAAATAGCGCCACCACCCATGCGTTTAGGGGTGCATGTATGTGACCATGAAATCCATGAAATGCCTGCCTGCAGGGAATCCTTCTTCCATAGCATGAAACGAATGGGACGAGTGAGAGCCTTCAAAGTAGTAGGCGTCCACGGCAGCAATGGCAGGAAATAAGTTAACATTGGAAGCATAATTGTCTGAGCCACTTTAAGGCGCACATGGAAAGGCCACGCTTGCGACTTCCAATACATAAACTTCGCCGCCAGTTTTTGTGAAATCCACTCCACTAGGTCCTTTGGCCGTACATCCACTCCCAACGGGTATCCAAGATGCCTGACAATGGATCCACGGGAAACCACCTGGCCCTGCCAGCCTAATGACTGTAAATCAAGCTCCGTACAACTGAGAATGGCCGACTTAAAGGCATTGATGCGAAGACCAGAGGCCTGACCAAAGAGCGTCCAAACATCTAATGCCTTTCGAATGTTGTCCCTGTCTGCCCGCAAAATCATAAAGGTGTCATCAACCAAAGATTGGCTAATGAAGTGCTGCCCCAAAGGAAGAGACAATCCTACCAGCTGAGCAGAAGCCGCCATTGAGGATAACATTGAAAGGACCGGGTGAGTCGCCAGGGCAAAGAAGAGAGGACTCAAAGGGCAACCCTGTCTGACCGAGCGTGCAAGGATAAATGGCTCTGTAATCCCACCATTGAGCATAACTCTTGAAGAAGCCGTAGCACTAATGGTGTAGATCAATCAGGACATGCGGGTACCAAAGCCCATAGCAGACATGAGATCTGCAATGAAAGACCAGTCCACATAGTCAAACGCCTTTTCCAAGTCCAATTGAATCAATACCACTTCCTAACTGGAGTGCCGCGCATAGTCAATAGCCATTTGCACATTCAAGATATTATGCAGAATGTTGCGGCCCTTGATGAAACCGTATTGGAGAGGATACACAATAGCTGGAAGGTGCTTGTGAAGCCGATTTGCCAGCACTTTGGAGAAGATTTTATACATCGAGCCCATCAAAGAAATTGGTCTCCAATGTTGCAGCTTTGACGGCGAAGGGACCTTGGGAATCAGTTTGATAAGGCCTTGTTTCCATGAGGAAGGCATGACCCCTGTTTCCCAAACCTGCTGACACATGAGTGCCAATGGCTTCACCAACTGCGTGGCCGAGTTCTCAAAGAATTCATTAGTGAGACCATCCCAACCAGGACTTTTATCCTTCGGCAGGTGCAACAAAACATCCATAACCTCCTCCTCGCAAATATCCTCCTCCAAAGTGACTTGCATATCAAGTGGAACCTGCTGGCGGACCAGATGATAGAAGACCGAGCGGGCATGCGTAACCTGGCTAGAAGGCGAGGGAGAAGAACCAAGAAGTTCCATAAAATAATTTCTGCATATAGTGACAATGGTCTGCGGATCAGTGACCATGCGACCTTCCGAATCCTGGAGTCGGGTCATATTTTCGCGAGCCGGAGAAGCATGCAAGGCGCGAAAGAACTTATGAGACTGGCAGGCACTATCTTGCAATGTGTCAGTCAAGTTATGCAGCTTGGCCTGCTGATAAGATTTCAACTGAAAGACTTGAATAAGATGGGCCAAACGCCTTTCCAGTGACAGCAGAAAATCATCATCTGGGGAATCCACGAGCAAGGAACGGACCAAAGCCAGTAAGTCCTCTGCTGCATGTCGACGTCGCCGGCAAAGAGAGGCATGATGAATCCCATACTGGCGAGCAATCCGCTGCACATTTGAGAGTAGCCGGGCAAATGCAGCCAGGCCGTCAGAGGCGAAGTCCAATAAGAATCTCTCAATCAATTGCTGCATATAGCCCTGAAAAATGGGATGCTTTAAATAAGAGGAGTTGAAACGTAAAGGAAGCCTATCCAGCAACTGCATAAAAGGTGCAATAGATTGTGCCCGCATCTCAAGCTGGAGGGGGAAATGGTCCGACAATGCATATTGCTGCAAGACCTTCATTTCCAACATCTCGGGTAGAAAATCATCCCCTTGCATGATATACATTCGGTCCAACCGCGACCAAGTAGTTGCATATTGTGCGGAATGAAAAGTAAAGCCTGAAAAAGAAGGGTGAAGCCACGACCAAAGATCTTGCTTAAGCACGCGCAAAGCAAAAGAATTCCACACCCGGCTTTCCGGCGTATCCATTATCGAATGTCCTGAAGTGGACTGAGAAGAGTCAACACACATATTGAAATCTCCCATCAAAAACCCCCTTCGGCCAAGTGACATGGAGCCCTGCAAAGTTGACCAGAGATCTCGTTGGGATGCGGGATCATTCGGAGCATAGAGGCCCAGCAACCATAAAATCTCTCCTTCAAATAAGACTTCGATGACCAGAAAGCGGCCCTGCACATCATTTTTGACAAGAACAGGCTGGTATTTCTCATGGACAATCATCAGCACGCCCGAATAGTGCGTAGCATGTGTCCCTGCATAAAACTGACGGAAGCCATGACAATCCACAATTTTCCCTTCTTCAGCATGACTTTTGTGCTCAACTGCACACAATACATCCCACTGGTTCTCATGCAAGACAGTCCACATGGCATGTTGCTTATGGCGAGAGCGAATGCCTCGCACATTCCACGTGGCTATCTTCATATATCTTCAAACAAGGGAGTCAGGAACGAGGCGCCTGTTGCCTCGCTTTCACCTTTTCCGCGAGAGCATCTAGGACGCCCTCATCCAGAAAATCAGCCAATACTGCAAACGAATTCTGGCGACCTGCTTTAGAGGTAGAAGGAACATCCACTGCCTTGGGAGTGGGGCGGGGATAACGCCGATCCCAGGGTGTAATGACATTACCTTTTGTATCAAACGCCAGCTTAGCAGGTGGGCCCTTGGGGCCGTCTATATAGGCTTTCCTTGTAGACTGATTATGGGGGCCAGACGGGGCCATAGTATGCGCAGTCGGTTGTGAAGTGAACATTTCTTTTCGGTGCATATACGTGCGCACGGAATCCTGTGAAGTATTAGGCCCAGGATCCGCCAGGCCTGCATCCAACTTTTTACCCTTTTTTTGACGTGCCTCAATCCAATCAGTGTTACGAGAATCCAAACCCAGGACCTGTTGTTTGCCTTTATCCACGACATTTGGTGGCTGAAGGGCCTGTGTCGGGGCATCAAGCACCATGTCATCCTTAGGCAGCACAAACGGCGCATCCTTGAAAGACGGTTGCCTTTCAGGGCATTTGGCCATGAAATGCCCCAATTTACCACATGAAAAGCAGTGGCCTGCAAAGTTGCCCCATTTTAAGCGAAAATGCAAAGGATGCATGCCAGAACAATTGAGGCGAAGCCACGCAGGCCTTTTCCTGGCTGTGTCCCATAACATGCATAAACGATTTCGATTCATAGCCCTGAGGCTTGGGGGCACCAACACTGTTCCCACAACGGCCATTGCATCCTTCAACAATGGCCAATAAACCGCTGGACAATTTTCCACTTCCACCCATACCGGGCATTCTCGTTGAAGCAGACGCTGGAAATCGCCCATAGGGCGCCAGGGTACAACATGGACCAAGCAGCGATCAAAGAATAATGGCAGCTTGGACAGGAGCTCAACTCGATGTGTTTCCGATTTCAACAGCACCTCATAAAAGCCGCGAGGTCCAAGGAAGATCTCCTCGACACACTCCCCTTGCAATAAATGGTGCATCCACTGGCGAATATGTGAAAGCACTGGGATCCTACCAGCGAAGAAAAGTATAACTGCACGGTCATAAAACACCGAGAAGGACCGCAAGACTGATTTCGGGTCCACCGTGGCTTCCAGCACATCATCAGTTCCTGCGTCAGAAAAAGTTTCAGTGTTGTGCTGGACATAATCGCCAAGCAGAGTATTGGCAAAGTCCAGCAAATGCTCCCAGTCAATCTCCTACGAATCCACCGGATCAGAGGCAACCTGCGCATAGGAACGTACCTGAGGACCCATTGGCTCGTCAGAACTATGCTTGGAGTGTTTGCCCGCAGGCAGCAATTCAGAATCCGGAGGCATCTCCTCCGTGCAGGGCACCATATCCTCCGGCTTCTCTGTATCGGAATCAGGGCGAAGGCCTGCCATCGTCCGGTCTAGAAAATCCATATCCAGGCCAGCCATACTGCTTCCTTAGCGCTGCCCGCGGACGAAAAGCAGAGGACCACAGGCGAACAGGCGTGCACTTGTTCAGGCGTCACTCTCTCTCTCTCTCTCTTGCTCCCTCTGCGTACAGATCAGGGGGTGCACCACCCGGCTGCAGCAACAGGACTACAACGGAGAACCGGGCAGACACGCGCAGATGACTCGGGGTGTCAGGTAACCAGAGAAACACGGGGGAGGCGTAAATGTGGCTGCGGCAACCCCGCACGCTGATACAGAGAAGTCTGCAAAATCAGGGAACCACCTGGCTGTAGCAACAGGACTGTAACGGGGCTCCTGTGGAGAACAGAACAGACGCGTAGACGAACCCTTGACGAACAGGGCGTGTGAAGGCAGGCGAGTAGCGGAGGGCGCAGATCCCGGTGACTGGTGGCCACCGCAGACGACTCGACGGCAGTAAAAGACAGGGACGAGGCAGACCTGTTTGTGCAGACGAACAGCGTGCCGACTTCAGGCGTCGACGTGGCGGATCAGGCGACGGTAGGGCGGAACGAAGCGGCTTGCTCTGCGACCACAGGCGGAAGACGGCAGTCGTCAGGTGAGCAGGTAGGCACACGCAGAAGACGGCACTCGTCAGGCGAGCAGGCAGGCACAGGTGGAAGGTGGCAAACGTCACGCAGCAGTCGTCAGGCGAGCATGTAGGCACACGCGGAAGACGGCACTCGTCAGGCGAGCAGGCAGGCACAGGCGGAAGGTGGCAAACGTCACGCAGCAGTCGTCAGGCGCGCAGGTGTAGGCGACGGCAAGGCGGGACGAACCGGCGGCACTATCGCGACCTTTGTTGATTCTCTCTCTCTCTCTCTCTCTCTCTCTCTCTCTCTCTTCTCTCTCTCTCTCTCTCGTGGACGTGGGGCCAGGCGTGGGCTCTTCCTCTCTCTCTCTCGCGGGCGTGGGGCGTGGGTGTGGGGCCAAGCATGGGCTCCCCCCCTCTCTCTCTCTCTCTTGTGGGCGTGGGCTCTCCCTCTCTCTCTCTCTCGCGGGCGTGGGGCGTGGGTGTGGGGCCAAGCATGGGCTCCCCCCTCTCTCTCTCTCTCTCTCGGGTAGGCAAGGCAGGGGTGTGGCCAAGCGTGGGCGAGCACGCACACACACACACACACACACACTCTCTCTCTCTCTCTCTCTCAATTAATTAATAGTTATAGTTAAAGTTAATAGTTAATAAACTTTAACATTAACTATTGTTAGTTAAAGTTAATTGTTAATGTTATAGTTAAAGTTAATGTTGTATTGTTTATTAGTTTATTGTTAGTTTACAGTTTATTGTGGTATTATTTTTTATTTTATTTAGATTAAGATAAGATTTATATTATTATTGTTGTTGTATTGTTTATGATTTATTATTATTATTGTGTTATTACATTCTTATTTTATTATTTTATATTATTATTATTATTATTGTTATATAGTTTTGTTAATGGTTGTTATTTTAACTTTGTTATTGTTAGTTATTATTATTATATTATATTATATGTATTGTTAGTCTGTTATTTGTTATTTGTTATTATTATGATACTGATGTTATTTTATTTAGATTTAGATATTTTTTTGGTTATTATATTTTATTGTTATGTTAATAGTTAATAGTTATAGTTTATTAGTAATTATGATATGATTATGGTGTTATTTTATTTAGATATTATTAGTTTATTGTGGTATTATTTTATTATTATTGTTGTTTTTGTTATTATTGATATTTTTTATTTAGATATTATTAGTTTATATTATTGTTTAGATATTATTAGTTTATATCTATCCAAATAATAATATCTAATTAGTTTATATAATTGGTCTCAATATGGCTAGTGGTTCTCAAGACAATACTATCTTCAATATTGAGAAATTGGATGGGACCAATCATATCTATTGGAAGACTGAGATATGGTAGGTTTAGTGTAAAAATTGCAAGCTAGACCACTCAAAAATGGAGATGTCAAACTTGAAAATATTATGGTTGAGAATTGGGATGAACTGGATAAGCTATGTAAGTCCACAATCATTTTATCACTCTCTAAGTAGATTCACTACAATGTTGTAACTAGAAATCTGAATGCATATGAGCTTTGGACACAGATTAAGAACCTTTATGACAAGTAGAGTCCTACATCTCAAATGTATTGGCTAAAACGATTGATGAGCCTTTGCAAGAAGGAAGGAACTTCTATGCCTGCACACAGTTTCACTCCATCATCAGCCATTTAACCTCACAAGAGATTGAGTTCAAGGATACTTTGTATTCTTTATTTCTGCTTGGTACTCTAAGTCATGTGTCACCTTTTGTATGGCTCTATGTGCTAAGGATGGGCTAACATTGCAGGATATTGAGAGTGCCCTCTTGATAGAAGAGATGAACAAAAAGAAATTGGATGCTTTTTATATGCCACATGCATTGACTGTGAGAGGCCACTAGGATAAAAATGGCCACGGTAGAGACTCTAACATGTGTCAGTCTAGGACACATGGACAATCTCATAGTAAGTCTCATGACCGTAAGTCTAGTCTTACTTGTCATTATTGTGGAAAAGCATGTCATATTTGGCCTAGTGCCATAAAATACACAAAAACAAGCATAAGAAAAAGGGAAAAGGTAAAGTGTAGGACAAGAATGATGATCGCAATATTGTGCTTGGCAAGTCTAGTGTCAAGATTGAGGAGATCAATGTAGTGCTTGTGGCCTAATGTCAAGAATCACGTGGTGGGGGGACTTGCTCAAGATGTTGCTCCGAACACACACAGAATGCGCAAGGAGAAGCTCACTCAAGAGGCAAGAAGAGAGATGGAGGCCACAACGTTTTCTTGCTGGTTTCTTCTTCTTTTTCACACACTTTACAATGTACACAAAGTATAGATAAGATACAACATAAAGGAAAGTGGCCTACTAAGTCAAACAATGCATAACCGACTACACTAGTTGACTGGTGCTATAACTATGCCAGTTGTAAATAGGTGTAACAACCTAAATATAATAAGTAATGAGTCAGTGGCCATGTGAGAGTCACAATGACCACGAACGTGCTAAGTGTAGACGTGTGGACCTATCTAACCAAGCGGTCCATCATCAATGTCCGCATGTGTTGAGCTTGTCATCTTAACACTCCCCCTCAAGCTCAACTACATCTCTGCAACTCCAAGTAAGCTTCGAAACTTTTGAAGCTTCTCTGTATCCAATGCCTTCGTGAAGATGTCAGCTATCCGATCTTGTGTGCTGACATACACCAAGTCAATCTCACCTGCTAGTACCTTCTCTCTCACAAAGTGGTAGTGTACCTCAATATGTTTTGTCCTGGCATGGAACACAGGGTTCCTAGCCAACTGTATACTGCTCATGTTGTCACAATAAATGACACTGGACCTTCCACCTGCACATCTAAATCAGCCAATAACTTTTGCAGCCATACTACCTCACATGCTGCAATAGACAACACCTCTATACTCAGCCTCTGTACTCGACAAAGCAACTGTAGATTGCTTTTTGCTGCTCCAAGTAACTGCTGCACTACCAAGAGAGATCATGTATCCACTGGTAGATCTTCTATCAGACATACTACCAGCCTAATCTGCATCTGTGTATCCAAACACCTGTACATCTGTACCTACCTCATAGAAAATTCCATATTGTAATGTGGACTTCACATATCTCAATATGCATCTGACTGCATCCAAATGTGGCTTTCTAGGTACTCGCATAAACTGACTCACAAGACCAACAACGTAGCTCAAGTCTGGCCTTGTAATGGTCATGTAGATCAAACTCCCCACTATCCTCCTGAACATAGTAGGGTATTCTATCTCATCCCCAACATCAGCACTCAACTTTACATTTTGCTCCAACGGGACTGAAAGTGGTTTATATGCTGTCATACCATACTTGGACAACATATCCAAGCCATATTGTCTTTGGGACAGCCATATATCATCATCACATCCGATCACCTCAATGCCAAGGAAGTACCTTAGCTCACGTAAATCCTTCATCTCAAAATTCTTCTTCAAAAAGTCCTTGACTTCAACAATTCCACTATCACTATCACCTGTAATAATCAAGTCATCCACATAGATGACTATGATAACCAAACCTGCATCTCCCTTTCTCACATAAAGTGATTGATCAACATCAGAACCATAAAAGCCAATATTGACAAGATACTCTCTGATCTTGTCAGACTATGCTCTAGGTGCTTGCTTGAGCCCATAGAGCGCCTTCTTCAACCTACACACATACGTGGGATGCTCTAAATCTTCATAACCTGTTGGCTGATCCATATACACTTCTTCCTGCAAATCACCATGCAAGAAGGCATTCTTCACATCCATTTGCTGCAACCTCCAACCTTTGGCTACTGCCAAAGCAATCACACATCTGACAGTTGCCATCCTAGCAACTGGACTGAAGGTTTCTTCATAATCTATGCCATATGTCTGGGCATAGCCTTTTGCAACCAGCCTAGCTTTGTACCTACTAACAGAACCATCTGCATTGTGCTTAATCTTATAAACCCACTTACATCCAATAGCTTTCTTGCCCTTTGGCAATGATACTAGATCCCAAGTCTTATTGGCCTTTAATATAGCCATCTCCTCATCCATTGTTGCATTGAATGACCAACAGCCTCCTCAAAACATGTGGGCACAACATCCTCAATCAATTTCACCATATAAGCATAATGGTGAGCTGCATAACCTTCAAAACCAAATCTGTTAACATGGTATCTCACCCTTCTAGACCTGCGTACCACTGGATCACTCAATGGAGTCTTTGCATTGACACGTGCTCTCTGCACACCTGGAGTCCTCACTGAAGGAATGCCAAGCTCATCATCCAAGCTCTCTGAGCCACTGGAGTCTCCATCAAGAACTGCATCAATGCCATCTGACACTTTATTATTTCCTTTGTCTTTACCTGTAGTGCTACTAGATGCACCTGAAGATGTAGAGCTACTCCTTAGTCTCCTAGACCAAGGACTACCAGATGATGTCTCTGGTCCACTAAGAGTCCGTGATTCTTGCTTTTCAGCCTGTACATGAGTGTCATGATCATCATCATCATCCAATGCATCACCACTATATGCATACCAACTGCTCATTTCATCAAAGATAACATCCCTGCTCACTCTGAACTTACATGTGACAGGGTTATAACAACGATACCCTTTTTGCTCTAAAGAGTATCCAATAAAGACACACTTTTTAGCCTTTGGATCTAGTTTCTTCCGCAACTCATTTGGCACATGAACATATGCAATACAGCCAAACACTTTCAAGTGTGAGACATCAGGCTTTTTACCTGTAAAACATTCTTCGGGGGTCATACCATGAACTACAGCTGTGGGAGTTCTGTTCATAATATAAACAACAGTATGAATAGCCTCAGACAAAAAATGCTTAGGCATATTCTTTTCGACATGTTTTTCCTTTCTGCAACTTCTACAATATCAAGGCACATGCAACTTTTGCAATATGCCTGTTTTTCCTTTCTGTAATCCCATTTTGCTGTGGGGTATACCTGCATGTGAACTGTCTCTTTATCCCATGAGACCGCAGAAAATCATTGAACTCATTCGAGAGGTACTCTCCCCCTCCATCTGACCTCAAGCACTTTACTTTCAAGCATGTTTCTCTTTCAACTGTAGCCTTGAAAGTTCTAAAGTGTTCAAACGCTTCACTCTTTTCCTTCATAAAATATACCCACAGCTTTCTAGAACAATCATCAATGAATATGACAAAGTATGAACTGCCTCCAAGAGATACATTTTGTGTAGGCCCCTAAATATTTGTATGCACAATATCAAGGATATTTCTGCTTACATCTCTGTCATGTGAAAAGGGTTGTCTTGCTTGCTTACCAAACTGACATACTTCGCATACCTTATGAAATTCTGCAACTCTAAATGTAGCCAACCCTTTGGACTGCATCAATTTTAGCCTTTGTACATTTGCATGTCCAATGTGTTTGTGCCAAATTTCAATATTTCCAACAACACCTTTTCCTTTAGCATACATAGCAATATTCATAGTAGGAATTCCAGCATCCAGAGTAAACATACGTCCAACTCTACTTCCCTTTGCAACCAACCTGCACTTGTCATTGAAGTCTTCTACAAAGTAGCCCTTTGCATTAAATCTGACTTGCAGCCCTTGCTCTACACCGACACCAAGTTATTTGTAATAGATGGCATATGTAATACATTTGAAAGACTCTTTGTCCTACTATCATGCAAGGATAAGGGAACTTTTTCAATATGTGAAATTGGGTGGCATGAATCATCACCCGTTTGCACATAACCTGTATTTTGCAAATCCTGCATCTCTCCAAACCATTCTGCATGGTTGGTCATATGATTGGATGCACCTGAATCAACATACCAAACATCATCATGTGTTCCCTTTCCTGTAACAGCATTGAGCATATGCTGCATAACAAACAGACGTTCATTTTTGTCTTTGTTTTTTTGTGAAGACGATGCATAGTTTCCTTGCTGCAACTTACCACTGCGAATATCATCTTTCTTAGCATAAATTGGGTTGCAATATGACCTATTTTGCCATAGTAGTGACACACAATACCAGAGTTGTTAGAACCTATGTTTTGCCATCCTCCTCTTCCTCTAAAGCTCCCTCTACCTCTAAAGTTACCACGACCTCCTGAAACCTGCATATCGCCAAATTGCTGATTCAATTTGTTTTGTTGGTTGTCACTACCACGTCCTATACCACGGCCACTTGAAGAGAACCTGCCACGTCCCCTTCTTGAAATGGAGTAGAAAGCTTGGACATGTTCACCACTTTTTTCAAATGTCTCACTCTGCATGTTGATCTCTTCAGTGATCATAAGGGAGGCCAACTCATCGAAATCTGGAAATGGCTTTCTAACATATACGGAAGTTACAAAAGACTTCCAAGCCTTTTCATTGTTAAGTCCACCCAAGGTAGACAATACCAAATCATCATCATCGGGCATTGCATCAATCGCTGCTAAGCCATCTGCAATGCTCCTTACCTTCAGTGCATACTCATTGATAGATATCTTCCCTTTCTTCAATGTATTCAACTCTTGCTTGAGTTGAATCTTTCGTGCCTTTGTATTTACGGAAAACATACTTTCAAGTATGGTCCAAGCTGCATATGAATTCTCTGCATTTCTAATATGTCCCAGCATATTATTGCTAATTATTGTAGACAGCCAATACATGACCTTTTTGTCTTTTGCATTCCATTCCTTCCGTGCCTTTGTCTCTTTTGCAGTTGGAGGATCACTCACCTCCGGCTCCTTTTCTTCACCTGAAACAAACTCGTAGAGGCCTTTTCCAATAAGGAAGTTCGTGACACGGAACTTCCATAAAGAGTAGTTGTTCTTGTCGAGCTTCTCAATGATGGGGTTTCCACTCTTCTCTGCCATTATCACAAAACTGATACCAAACAGCAAGCAAATTTTCTGCAATCTTTCACAACACGTGTATAGCACTATACCAAGTAACCTTTTTCACTGATTGCTCAATAGCACATGTAATCTGCAACCTGTTTGTAGATAAACCTTATGTTTGCTTCTTGCAAACACCTCAAAAATTACAGATTCACAACATGTAACTTGCGCACCCACTTTCAGTCAATACAACCGAAATCACATTGTACCCTGAAACTGCTGTCTGCAACCTTGCAGCTCTAAAACGAGGCCTGAAATGACCTCGGATGACCAAAATAGTAGTGGAAAAGCCCTAAAAGATCTATCTGTAGAATAGACAGTGATCTTTGCATACACCAAATCTCACTGCAATCTAAGATTTTTTGCTCTACCCTACTTCTTGTACCTCCACAGGCACTGTCCAAGAGAAATAGTGGAAGAATGGGAGAGCTTCTTACTCGTGGCTTGCTTGCTCAAACCTTGCTTCTTCTCCTTCACTTTAGCCTTCAAAATCAACCTCTCTCAGTGGTGCGGCTCGGATACCATGTCAAGAATCGCGTGATGGGGGAACTTGCTCAAGATGTTGCGCCGAACACACACAGAATGCACAAGGAGAAGCTCACTCAAGAGACAAGAAGAGAGATGGAGGCCAAAACGTTTTCTTGCTAGTTTCTTCTTCTTTTTCACACACTTTACAATGTACACAAAGTATAGATAAGATACAACATAAAGGAAAGTGGCCTACTAAGTCAAACAATGCATAACCAACTACACTAGTTGACTGGCACTATAACTATGCCAAATGTAAATAGGTGTAACAACCTGAATATAATAAGTAATGAGTCAGTGGCCATGTGAGAGTCATAATGACCACATACGTGCTAAGTGTAGACGTGTGGACCCATCTAACCAGGTGGTCCATCATCAATGTCCGCATGTGTTGAGCTTGTCATCTCAACTCCTAATATATCTAATGATCTTAACTTGGTAGCTTCTTCTTTGGATGATTCACAACTGATTGATGCTTTATTAGAGGATACTCAGTATTGGTTGATAAATTCAGGGACTTTCTTTCACGTGACCCCTCATAGAGAGTGGTTTTGCTCCTATTGTAGTATGACTGGATCTGTCTATTTGGGTAATGATCTGGCATTGGAGATAGTTGGTATTGGTGATGTCCAATTGTGTTTTGGTTTAGATAGCATGTTCACTCTTCATGATGCACATCATGTATCGGCTCTCACAAAGAGCCTTATATCTGTTGCTTGCACCTTGGATGATGTAGGTTATGTTGTCTCTTTTGGTGATTCCTCATGGTCCTCATGGAAGATTATTAGTGGAAATCTTCTTATTTCACGTGGTGTTAAGTCTAGTACCCCTTATCCTTTGTTTATATCTGGATTAGTTGACCAAGTTTTGGTTGTGGCTACAACTTAACATGTATCTCTTTGGCATTGTCACCTTGCACACATGTCTTTGAAAGAAATGAAGATGGTTGCCAGTTTGTAGTATCTTTCACCCCTAAACTATAAGTGTTTTGAGTCTTGTGATTATTGTTTATATGGCAAATAGCATAGTGCACATAAGAAGTGTGGTATGAAGCATATGGATGAGCCTTTGACTCTTGTTCATTCGAATGTATGTGGTTCCATGCCTTGTCAGTTGCTAGGTGGTGCAAATTACTTTGTCACATTCATTGATGATTACTCACATAAGGTTTGGGGTTACCCTATTAGTAGAAATGAGACGTCTTGTCTACCTTTCAGTGTTGGATTGCTCTTGCTAAAAACCAATCTGTAGGTATAGATTCAAATGCCTAAGGTCAGATAATGGGAGTGAATATGTCTCAAAAGCTTTTGAGTAGTTTTACGACAAGCAAGGTATTAAGCATTAGTTGACCGCCCCCTACACCCCTCCCCAAAACAATGATATTCCCGAATGCATGAATAAGACGATTTAGGAGAGGGTTCACAATATGCTTAGCCAAGCAGGCTTACCCCAACACTTTTGGGTTGAGGTAGTTACTACTATCATACACTTGATTAACTGGTCCCCTTGCACTTTTATTGATTGCCAAGTTGCAAAGGAGGAATGGGGACAACAGGCAAACCTCCATCCTATGCTTATTTTCACACATTTGATTGTGAGCCATTTTTCCATGTTCTCAAGAACAAGTGCAATAAGCTAGATCCTAAGTCTGTGAAATGCATCTTTCTTGGTTATGGGGATGGATGTGAGATAGACTATTGCCTATGGGATCCGTAGGCTTGCAAGGTTATCTGTAGCCATGATTTCATTTTCCATGAGGAAAATATGCATAGATAGCGTGAGTAGGTGGTTGAGGTATGCAAGATGATCTTTAAGGAGGAGCCTTTTGTTGAGAAATAGACAAATGATATATGCTCTAGGAAGAGATGTCCTGAATCCCATATACGCAGTGAAGAGAGTGGAACAACTCAACTTCTATAAAGCATTGTACTTGACTATCACTTTCACATGGAATGAATACAATGTCATGAAGCTTGGTACTTGCACTTGGTATCTTTGTCATTGTCAGTATCCTACACAAGATTGTGTTTATGAGTCCAAGCTAATCTATCTTGGAAACCAATTCACTTGTGTAACAGTTGCTCTACATTGTTCATGTCAACATGAATCTAGCTTTCATCTTCCATCCTCCATAACTCATGCCATGCTCTAGATCCTCATTGTTCACATGGTTTCAGAGCCTAGTCGGGCATGGCTTAGCTCCTCCTCATCTCTTCTTAGCTCAGTTTGAGTGCTGGACCCCATCTCCAACCTCATTTGCATCTCTACCTTCAATGAAGCTTCCATGGTAGCCATAGTCAGCAGCACCCTGTCAGCTTGAAGCTCTCATATCTCTCTCCATAGGCCAAATATCTTTTGAACTTCCTTTTAGAGAAGTGGTTCTCTGCTTCCAAAGCTCCTCCCTGACACATCAATCATTGACATTGGGCAACTATAGCTCCAGCATTGCACAAACTATTGCTTAATGTCCTGATTGTGCTTGCAGACTGTCATACCTACTAACCTTGGAGGAGGTAGTGCGAGAAAACTAGGCATCTTAGCCCTTGATCTCTTCAAGAGATTGTAATCTAGCTTAAGGCACTTCTCCTCATCATGTCAAAGCGAGACATTGTGCCCTATAGGACCCAGCATTACAAGAAAATGTGAAACTGGTGTAAAATTCACATGCAGAGATTTGATTTGATCCAGCATTCAGCACGACACACAATTCTCCAGATCTTTGTGGGGCATTTGAAGCCCCTCAAGTGGAAAATCTTATTTTTCACAATCTATGAAACCCTAACTATCATCTCTGTGGGTAGCCATAGCCAAAGCTTCAAAGTTTGACATTTTTCAATGTTTCTTCTTAGTTAAGTTATCAACAGTGATTTTAATCACTGAGAAATACTCTCTGAAGTTTATTGCAGTTCTAGAAGTGCTCGAGGAAGCTCAGAAGTCATCCATAAAGTTCATGAGAGAAAGCAGACCAAGCACGCTAGTATCCATTGGTACTCAACTAGTGTCAATTTGACACTAATCTTCTTGTGTCTCTTAACACATTAAAATACAACTTTTTTTTTGGTTAATTGAAGCTTATCAACATGGCATAGCTTGAGAAAATAGCTAAATTCAATGGTGAAGGCTTTCATGCTTGGAAGGAGAAGACCATGTACCACCTTATGCAAAAGGACTTGTGGGACCTGTTTGAACATGATGCAGATAGCAAGATGGAAGATGATGAAGATGGGTTCGTTGAAGAAGACCAACTCAAAACCAAAGAATGGAAGAAGATGAATAACAAGACACTAGGCATCATTGCCTGGGGACTAAGTGATGATGTGCTACATCATATCTCTGGTATTAGAGATGCTAGAACTACTCGGGAGGAACTTGACAGGATGTTTGGTACCCAAGCAAAGTATTCAAAGGTAAAATTACTCATGCAGTTTTATAAATTAAATATAAAAGACAGTGCTTCCTTGACCATTAAAAACCCAGCTTGCAATTCTTAAGAAGAATATTGATGAAGATGAAGCAATAGATGTACTGCTTGCAAGTGTAAACAAGGATCCATATGAGAATCTTGTGTCCACCCTAAGTAATGTTCCAATTCTCTCACTAAAAGATATTGAGCACTGTCTTCTTGATGAAGAGAACAAATAGAAGAACAAAAATGCAAAATATGGTATTCCATCATCTAGGGAAAATCTCTTATACACCAAAGGAGCTGTTGGACCCAAATGAAGAGGTCTAGGATTCAACATCGACAATATAAATTGGATGACATGTCATTATTGTGGTAAGACTGGCCATATAGCTAGTGCATGCTTTCACAAGAAAAGAGCACAACAGATGCAAAATGATCACCACCAGAACCAATTCATGAATCAAAAAGAAGAAGAAGATGCTTCCGCTACAATCAACAACTCTGACAAATTGTTCTAAAAGAATTTTCATTGTATCTTTCATATGTTTTTCCTTAGTGGATTTGTTTTATAATAACTCTTGCCAAAAATGTAAAGTTTCAAGCTTTAACTTGACTAGGCTACCTATGAGCTAGTCTCCCGGACCATGTTATCATGTAGGGGGGCAAAAGCCAGCAAGTGTAGGTGAGAGCTAGATTTCACGACCCGATTTGGACCCATTCTTGAAGTGTTGAAGCTCGTTTTGGAGCCGAAAACTGCCCGAGAGGCGTTAACAAGCCAATTTTCGTGAAAAATCAAACAGTGGCGGATGGCCGAGCTAGAGTTTTCCTAGATGCATTTCGACATCAGGAATCCAACACAAGTCTCGGTTCATCAATCGGAGGTCTTTTGACTCTCCATTTAATCCCCGCAAGGTTCGGTGTTATAAAGCAGTACTGGATCGAGAAGCTGTAAAGTGCATGGGAGAGGCCAAGTTGATGGAGTTCGACGCCATGAAGCCACCTGTCTAGTCGAATTGCAAATTGGAGTTCGTTTGGGCCTTCAAAATTGAAAAATCCAGTTGCGAGACAATGTGAACACAAAAAGATGAACTAGTTATTTTAATGTTTTAAACCTTAGGCTTAATAAAAGCATTGAAACTAATGCAAAAACTATCGAATAGAGGGAAGCGTCAATGTGCCTCCTCATTTTTGCTTGATGCCTCTCCGATTCAAACCCGTTTGGAGAGAGAGAGGGAGATTCTCGATTAAGACAGGGAGATGAACAGGATGGCTGCAAGCTTGCCCATTTTAATGGAGGATTTAAAAATCTCATTTTTAGTCTTTCTCTCTCCTCCCTCTCTCTCCCCTTAAGGTGCAGTTCATGCCCATGAAGAAGAAGAGAACCGATTGAAGGATGCTTGTCCGGCATGTTATAGGATCACTCCTGGATCGATGGAGGGTTAGAGTTGGCTGTTCGAAGGTGGGTTGAGCCTTGAATGAAGGTTGATCTGCAATCTCGCATCAGATTTTAAAACCCGCAAAGAAGGAAAAAATCAGTAATTCTATTTTACAAAGGAAATTTACTTGTTTTTTATATTTGATTGAGCCAATGTTAGACATGATGTTACTGTTTGTTCTATGCTTATATGATGAAAAAAATAGAAAACATAAAGTCAAAATGCTGGAAATAATTTTTAGAAACCCGTAAAACATGGTTTTTATGAGAAAAATGAGTTTTTTGGTATTTTTGGGTGGGATAAATCAATATACATGGGATAAAATGCTAATAAACTCTGCATTTCTGATGTTCTAAGAATCAAGAGCCACAACTCTAAAAATATATCAATTTTTTATTGGAAAAATAGAGAAAAATGGAGAAAAATAAGATGAAAAATTATAGGAATATGCCTTAGAAAAATACAAAAAAATATAATAAGTAGTTGTAGATGTACGGTAGGGCAAAGCATGAGGTTTGGCCTTAGTTTGCCCTATTTCTTTTGTCACAGTGTGTGATTCATTGCTTTTTATACACTAAACCATGACAAAACAACCTCTATACACCTATGCAACGAAGCAAAACTTAAACGGTGAGGGGGAGTAGGATTTTGTGCAACAGTTTGAGGGCTGAAATAGTACAAATTTTGATTTTTTTTTTCTATGCATAGCATGTAGGAAACGGCCTATTTGGAAATTAGGGATCTAGTAGCACAAGGTTTGCCTTGATGCTAGATTATTGCAACGAAGCATATACGTATTAGTTGGAATTCATGGAAAGACTGTTTGCGTACTAGCACATAGGATGATTTCGAAACATAACTATTTGTGCATGATGAGACATCCACTATTGCATTGATCATACATGTGATATCAACTCCTAGAAATGATAGCAATTGTTTGAATTATAGTTGACCCACGCTTGAGAGGGTGAGATTCCCCTTGCTGTAGGTTAGCCGGTCGTTCCTTGGGAGAGATTATTAGTGAGGAAACATGGTATCTCCTGGATCTCACTGACAAAGAGAGGAGTCTTGTGTGAATGTGTTTATATGTAAAAGTATCACATCGAGGAGTCAATCCCCAAGATGTAGGAGAGCTGCAGTGGGGCCACGGCAATCAACTAATGGGGTGCCTCCTATGTCTGTGATACGGGGCATTGATTGCCAATATGTGTGGGATACCCTCTTTGAGGGGTTTTGGGGAAGGTGCCATTGGACTCTTATCCAGCTACAAATGTAATATTAGATGTATCTAGTGTACATTTAGTTACTATAGACGCTACTGGCTCGTGAGGTCGGGTGGTGGTGGAGGTGTCTGTTGTATGCACGAGGTCTAGCTAGTGCCATAGCCAGTGCCGGCCCATTTTCAATCACCATTAGTGGTGCGTCTCTGCTGGAGCCACCTCAAAGTGGTGGTTTTCGAATCTAGGGTCTTTTGGGACCTACTTGTTAGTTGATGTCCTTTGAAGAGATCCGTCAAGCCAAACTCCAAAAATAGGAGAGAGTCGAGAGGGCTAGACAGAGGGCCGAAATCAATAGGCGTTATTCTCCTAAAAGGAGTAGTCCTGAACCTATTCAAGGGCAGGGTCTTAATACCCTTAGCTTGAATCAAAGCCCGTTCAGGAGGTGGAAATTCTAGTACTTCCCCCTCCCAATTAATCTGCCCACTTCGAGTGGTATGACAGCTTTGCTTGTCCCAATCCCATTAGTGAATCCGATCATTGTCATGGTGCAACCTATCACAATCCCTGCAGGAACGGTGGATTTACCAGCCTTAGGTTTCCCCCTACCCATTTTTAATGGGTTAGTGGAAGAGGATGCAGAGCTTCATATAAGGGAGTTCCAAAAGCTAATGTTTAACTACCGCATCTAAGAGGAAGGGCATCTCTAATGATGTTTTTCAACATGACCCTGAAGGGAAGGGCAGCTATATGGTATCACGGCCTTGAGATCGGAACCATAACCACCGTGGACTTATTTTATGAAGCCTTTCAAAGGGAGTTTGCCCCTGAGAGGGGTGGCCAATATTGGTTGTGCATGTTGAATTTGACATGCCAAGAACCGCATGAAGATATACAAGCGTATGCCAAGAAGATTAAAGAGGTTTTTCGTAAATTGGATGCCTCTATCCCTATCCCACTTACTACCTAGTTACAATACTTCTTGCATGGTCTTGATTTTAACATCCAGGTGCAGCTTAGTAGTGTGAACTTGGCGGATATAGACACTGTCATTAGACGAGCGCAAGAAATAGAATCGTGACTGCAAGCGGCCTATGCTTTTTGAATCAATCCCAACATGGGTCTAGCATTGGGAAATAATTTGCAACTGATCAATGGCAGTGGAAGCCAAGGGATAGGGATGGCCAACCCTAATGGGAGAGGGAATGTGGTGCCGAATGTGCGTTTATTGCCAGCTCCGCCTAGTGTGACTATGCCGATGGCTAGTCAAATGCCTCCAAATGTGGGAGACCAAGCAGTGAACCCTAACATCGTTCATGTGGGTTTGCAACCGATGCAACCAATGCCTAATCAAATTGTGCAGCCAAGGGACAGACGGGTAGATGATCAAGGCTATCAGTCGAGTTTGTCAAATGTCCTTAGCAAAGTTAAGGACATAATGAAGAACCACAAGGATATGATCTTTGAACAATATCGGCAAATAGCCATTGACGTTAATTTCTTAAAGAAACAACAGAATCTGATAGGGATTCGACGCCCCAAAGAGGGTGCACCCTCTAGATTCAACTGCAAATGGTGTAGTGGGAAACATTATCCACGTAGTTGCCCAAATGTCAAGTGTGACATTTGCCGGAAGTCCAACCATTTAGCAGCCGCCTGTTGGAGCAAGATCAGTTCCCTCCAGCAAGGCAGTCGGCAACCAGGGCCTGTTAATCATCATGCGCAAGGAAACAATTTTCAGCAGGATGATGGGCCAAAACAAATACTCCAAAGGGGTAAGGCTACTATCAAAGAACTGCCAGGCGGTAGTGGGGTGAGCCTCATTGAGGCTGTGTAGGTTAATGGCACTGAAGCTTCTAGCCTATGTGCCGTAATAAGAGGCCAAAAATATAGAGAAGGCAACAAAGATAATGTACAACCTGTCGACGGAAACCCTAGGCAGGATGATAAAGGAATGCAAGTTCTAAATCCTAACAAGGAAGGGGGACCTCTAAAGCCCGTAGAGAGTAAGGCTAACACCAAGAGAGATAAAGAGGTATCGAGAAAGAAGATGAGAGTTAAACAAGAGGCAAAAAAGCCGATGTAGCGTCCTAAAGAGCGGATGGTTTGGCGCAAGAAGCGAGCTTTAGCAAATTATCACGAATTTGATTTAGCTATCTCTCTTTGCGATGTTAAACCAGACATGAATCTCTTGCAGTTAATCAAGCTATCACCATGAGTATGCAAAGAATTTAAAAAAATATTATGCATGAGTTATATCGTAGAACCCTTGGGAATAGCGCGGGTAGGGGATGACTGGTTTGAACATGCCAAAAAGCACTACCCAAGGGTTGCAGCCTATGTTGATGGGATTCTAGTGGATAATGCTATCGTTGACACATGATCCTTGGTTAATATTATGAGTTCTGAATTGATGGAGAGGTTGGGTCTTGAGATTCAGAAAGATGCCTCCACAATCCTTCGAATGGCTGACAATAGTCTGAGATAGTCGGAGGGCTGCATTACTAAGGTCCATGTGACAATTGCTAATGTAGAATGCCTATTGGACTTTAGGGTAATCTGATTTGCAGGGCGTTCGAGTTACCAAGTATTTCTTGGTCGACCTTGGATTTTACAAGCAGATTGTTAAGTAGATATACCCGCTAGTAGATTGATATTTGGCAGAGGTGCTAGACGTGTAGTAGTTGATGCATATCTTGAACCACCTCAAAGTGAGTGAGCTCTCTTATCTTCTATAGAGTTAGAGACAATGGAAGATGTGTCTAAAAGTGAGAAGTCATCGACTGACGAATCCAAAGAAGGGTCGACCAGAGAAGACGTCTATCAAATAATGCTGAACGAGCCATTAGAAGCTCAAGATAGAATAAGGGACACAGATCTTATTGAGCTAGACCTTGGTACGCCACACGAAGTCAACTGACGTCCAAAGAAGTCTCGACTAGAGAAGACGTCTATCAAGTAATGTTGAACGAGCCATTAGAAGCTCAAGATAGAATAAGGGACACAGATCTTATTGAGCTAGACCTTGGTACGCCAGACGATGAGCGGCCAATAAAGCTAGGGTCTATGCTTAGTGCAGAGGAATGGGAGGATTATATCACTCTGATCCAAGAGTTCCGCGATATTTTTGCTTGGAGTTACGATGAACTTAAGGGCATTCCTCCCAGTCTCGTTGTCCATACAATTCCGTTGAAGGAAAGAAACCGTCTTGTGGGACAGAAAGTCAAGGGTATGTCGTTGGAGTTGCAGGATGGGCTATTTGAGGAGTTACAGAAATTACAAAAAGCAGGTTTGATCTTCCTTGTGCAGCACACAGAATGGTGTTCACCAGTTGTGATCAGGAAGAAGAAAAATAATCAAATCCGACTGTGTGTGGACTTTCCAGAGTTGAACAAGTAAACAGTTAAGGATTACTATGCACTGCCCTTTATTGACTAGATTCTAGATCAATTGGCAGGTAGGGAGATATATTCATTCATGGACTGTTTTGCAGGCTATAATCAGATGGCGATCGTAGAAGAGGATAAGCTCAAAACGATATTCATAATAGTCTTTGGGACCTTTGCATATCATGTGATGGCATTTGGTCTCTGCAATGCGCCTGGTTCTTGGCAATGAACTGCCAATAAGACCTTTGGTGACATTTCTCATGAGGAGCTGAAGGTATTTATTGATGAATTAGGGGCGGCCACCGTGAGACAAAGGCAATTGATTATTTTACGAAAATGTTTTGAGCGATGCAGACAGCTCTCAATTTGAGGAAGTTCATTTTTGGCATACCCTATGGGCTCTTGCTGGGCCACTAGTTAGCTCGGTAGGGATTGCAATGGATCCTGAAAAGATCAAAGCTATAGTCGCCATAAGTGGACCACGCACCCCCAAAGAAGTCCACAGCTTTCTGTCATCAATTGGATATTATCGACGGTTCATAAACGCATTGGCAGAAAGAACATTGCCATTCACAAATCTATTATCCTTCAATTGTTTGTTTATGTGGAGTGACCCTTATAAGGTGGATTTCGAGGATGTAAAGCAGGAACTCACAAGAGCACCTATGCTCAAAGCACCAAAGAGGGGTGAAAATTTTTATATCTTTTCAATAGCTACCATGCATAGCATTAGTTGCTGTTTAGCGCAGATGTGGGAAGAGAAGTGGTATCACCTGATTGCTTTTTCTAGTTAGAAGTTGGGTGTATCTGAAATTAATTATACTTATATGGAAAAGTTGTGCCTTGCAATGGTCATTGTAGATAAAAAGTTCAAGCACTACATCCTTTATGAGAAGGTTGTCGTATATACGAAGGTGGAAGGGCTATGGCTGCTGATGAATAAGCTACAACCGCCCGACCGTTTGGCAAAGTGGTTAATCACTTTGTAGGAGTTTGACTATGAGGTTAAGAGCAAGCCACTTAGGTTGCAGGGTATCGTAGAGTGTCTTGTGGACTTTGGGAAGCCAAAGGAAGCTTTGACTGAAGGTAGTGATGGGGTCTCTCTGTTCAAGATTGACACGACATCTATTCCCTCCTGGTACGCGATGATAATACATTATTTGTCGACATGAGAGATTGGAGCTAGTCTATCAAAGTCAAAAAAGTGAAAGATTAGGCAGCATGCTTTAAAATTCACAATAATTGTAGGCACGTTGTATCGGCAAGGGGTGGACGACATCTACCGCCGATGCGTAATGCCTGACGAGGTCCCTTTTATCTCAGAAGAGTGCCATGACTTTTCTTGTGGAGGTCATTTTTTTGGGTGGGATATTGGTGGCCGGCCATCTTCCAGGATGCATTCGAGTATGTTAAAAGATGCGACATCTTCCAAAGACATGATAGCCGAGAGAATAGGAAGCAACCACTCACTCCTATTATGGTGACCCTTCCATTCGAGAAGTGGGGGATCAACTTTGTGGGCCCTATTACTCCGTCAACCATTGCACAGAAAAGATATATTATTGTAGCAGCTGATTATTTTACTAAGTGGTCGAAAGCACGTGCAACACGGAAAGATGATGTAAAGGAAGCCACCAGTTTTCTATTAGAGCAAATAGTATGTCAATTTGGTCCGCCAAAAGAAATAGCATCGGACTAGGGGACGCATTTTCTAAATAAGGTGATAAAAAGCTTGACTGAGGCTTGGCACATCAAGCACAATAAAACAATCCCCTATAATCCACAAGCCAATGGGCAGGCCGAGAGTACCAAGAAGTAGCTTGTGGGCATTTTGTTTAAGATAGTATCGAAAAAAAAACGAGATTGGGACAAGAAGTTGTACGTGGTAGTGTGGGCATACAATACGATGTTCAAGCAAGCCACTGGTCACACCCCATTCAAGTTAATATATGGAGAGGAGTGCGTCCTACCTTTAGAGATCGAGTTGCCGACGATGGGATTCGCAATCAATCATTCTTTGGGTGACGAGGATGCCCTCTTAGAGTGCTTTACAACTCTGGCACACCTTGATGAGATTAATTTGCAGAGCTTGCTACATCAGAAGGTGACCAAGCATTGGATGAAGCAACTCCATGACCTAAAAGCAAATAAATACACTTTTAAGAAAGGACAACTAGTGTTGTACTATGATGCACGTAGAGAATTGTTTCCAAGAAAGTTGGAGCCCAAATGGGGCAGTCCTTATAGGATTGTTAGGATCGAAAAGAATAAATCCACAACATTATTGGCAAATCTTGAGGGTGTGGAGTTTAAGAATAAGGGAGAAGGTTAATCTTAATAAGATTAAATCTTATTATTTTTGACTACACTAAATGACATAATTGCCTTGTAGGTCTATGCACGATTGTCAAGATTGTGGGAGAGAAGGAAGGAGTCTCACTTGTAGCTTTCTCACTTACACAATGGGAAAATACACACAAAGGTGGAGGCTGAAAATAGTTTTCCTCTTCTTAGTTGTGTAAGCCAAAAAGAACTCTGGTATAGAGAAATAGAAGAACCCTATATATGGGACTCAAACCAAACTCAACTAACTAAGGTGGCATACTAACTGAGCCACGAACTAGAGTAGATAAGGATAGCTGTCATCTAGCTATTATTCATGGGTGGTGTACTAACCGCATCTGCAGCTAATAAGTCGGTGACATAAATGCACAACGGTCACCCTGGCATATCACGAGTGGAGCTCGATATCTCAACGCTCCCCCTCGAGCTCAATCCCAATTCTTGCAATCCAAGCAGGTCTCTGAACTTGCGTAGCTTCTCTGCACCCAATGCCTTCATAAATATGTCAGCTACCTGATCCTCTGTGCTGACATAAACTAGATCAATAAGACCTAGTAAAACCCTCTCACGCACATAGTGATAATGCACCTCAATGTGCTTTGTTCTACCATGATAGACTGGGTTATTTGCCAAGTGTATACTACTCATATTGTCACAATAAATGACAACTGGCCCATCTGTAGGCTGATGCATATCATAAAGTAGCTTATGCAACCAAGCTACCTCACATGCAGCCATTGCTGCACCCCTGTACTCAGCCTCTATGCTTAACAAGGCAACTGTAGGCTATTTCTTGCTACTCCAAGTGACTGCAGCACTCCCAAAAGAGAACACATATCCACTGGTAGATCGTCTATCAGAAATACTACCAGCCCAATCAGCATCAGTGTATCCATGCAATTGTATCTGAACCCCAGTCTCATAAAATAGTCCATACTGCAATGTGAACTTCACATACTTGAGTATGCGTCTAGCCGCATCCAAATGCGGTTTCCTTAGAGCCTGCATAAACTGACTTACCAATCCAACAGCATAGCTCAAATCTAGTCTGGTAATATTCATATAATTCAAACTTCCTACTATGCGTCTGTACATAGTAGGGCCTTCCAGAAGCTCACCTACATTTGTGCTCAGCTTCACATTCTGCTCTAAAGGAACTGAAATAGGCTTATAGCCTGTCTGGCCTGGTAATAGCAGACGGACGCCTGGTAATAGTCATATAAATTAAACTTCCTACTATGTGTCTGTACATAGTAGGGTCTTCCAGAAGCTTACCTACATCTGCACTCAGCTTCACATTCTGCTCCAAAGGAACTGAAATAGGCTTATAGCCTATCATCCCATATTTGGACAGCATGTCCAATCCATACTGCCTTTGCAAGAGCCGTATCCCACTTGGTGATCTAATCACCTCAATGCCCAAGAAATAACGCAGCTCTCTCAAATCCTTCATCTCAAACTTCTGCTTCAATAGCATTTTCACATGAAGGATATCTTCATCACTATCACCTGTCATAATCAAGTCATCAACATAAATGACAAGTAGCATAATACCTTTCTCTATTTTTCTCACATAAAGTGAGAAAACTGCCTTGGAAATCTGAAAGCTAATAGTGACAAGATACTGCCCTATCTTGTCAAACCATGCTCTAGGTGCTTGCTTCAAGCCATACAAGGCTTTCTTCAACCTACAAACAAACTCAGGATGAATAGCATGCACATAACCTGGTGGCTGCTCCATATAGACCTCTTTTTACAAATCACCATGCAAGAAGGCATTCTTTACATCCATCTGATGTAAAGACCATCCCTTTGATGTAGCCATAGCAATGACTGCTCTTACGGTTGCCATCCTTGCAACCAAACTGAATGTTTCTTCATAATCAATGCCATATGTTTGTGCATACCCCTTGACTACTAATCTTGCCTTGTATATGTTCACAGAACCATCTGCATTGTGCTTTACCTTATAAACCCACTTACAACCAATTGCATTCTTAACTTTAGGCAAAGGTACCAATTCCCATATAGCATTTGCTTCCAAGGCATCCATTTCTTCATCCATGGCTTTCTACCATTTTCTTTTCCCATGGCTTGCTCAAAAGAAGTGGGTTCTGGTTCCTGTATCACTTTGACCATATAGGCATAGTGAATGGCTATAAATCCATCATATTTCAGTCTATCCACAGGATACCTAGCTCTGGTAGATCTGCGCAAAGTATGTTCACTCCCAGGTGCTCTCAAAACATCCCTGGTCTTCCTTACTCCAGGTGTAACAATAGAAGGAATACCCAACTCATCATCAATGCTCTGTTTTGAGCCACTGGATTCACCATCCACATAAGAGTGACCTGCATTCACATCAAACATGGGCTGATCTACCTTCTCTTTTCCTTTTCGTGAAACCTGCATACCACTATCTGCATTGCTTTGAGGAGATTCTCCTGATTTCAATCTGCCTATCCATGGCGAAGAATGTGAACCACTGCTAGAGGACACACCATGTCCACTAATATTTTGTGACTGCTACTGTGAATTATGTGCAGCATTACCATTTTGTGCATCTACATCATCAATCACATTTATTGGTTTATACCAGCTACTCATCTCATCAAAAACAACATCTCTGCTCATTGTAAACTTACGAGTAGAAGGGTTATAGCATCTATACCCTTTCTGCTTGCAGAGAGTAACCAATGAAGATGCACTTCTCAACTTTTGGATCCAACTTGGATCTCAACTCATCTGGCACATGAACATAGGCAAAGTAACCAAAAATTTTCAAATGAGAAATATCTGGTTTCCTACCAGTATACCTCTCCTCTGGAGTCATCCCATGTATTGCTGTAGTGGGAGTCCTGTTCATTATGTAGACTGCTGTAGCAACTTCTTCAGCCCAGTAAAAATCTGGCAAGTTTTTTTCGTTGAGTATGGCACGAGATACCTCTCCAATATGCCTGTTTTTCCTTTCTGCAATTCCATTTTGTTGTGGGGTATGACTGCATGAATATTGCTGCTTTATGCCATGCTCCTGCAGGAACCTTGCAAACTCATTTGAGAGGTACTCTCCCCCTCCATCTGACCTTAGGCATTTTATTTACAGGCCTGTTTCTTTTTCAACCATAGCTTTAAGAGTTTTGAAATGCCCAAACACTTCACTTTTCTTTTTCATAAAATACACCCAAACTTTTCTGCTATAGTCATCAATAAAAGTGATAAAATAATGACAACCTCTAATAGATGCAGCTTTAGTAGTCCACACATCAGAGTGGATTAATTCCAATGGCTTCTTACTCTCTTGAACATGTCTAGGAAATGGTTTTCTTGCCTGTTTTCCAAATTGACAGGCTTCATATACCTTATGCATTTCTACAACCTTGAATTTAGGCAATCCTGCAACAATATTTTGGGCCTGCATTGATTTAAGTCATTGTACATTAACATGACCAATGCGTTTATTCCAGATATCAATATCTGCAACTACACCGATCCCATGTGCAAACATTGCTGCACTGAATTCAGGCATGTTTGCATCCAACGTAAACATTCTGCCCTTCTTCTTTCCTTTTGCCTATCAAGTGATCTTTATTTTTCATATCCTCAACAAAGCATCCATGAGGATTAAATCTGATCTGCAAGCCCTGCTCAACCATTTGACCAACAGAAAGGCATCTGAGGCCGTTTCAGGCCCCGTTTTAGAGCCGCAAATTTACGGACAACAATTTCAGGGTACACTGTGATTTCGGTCGTATTAACCCAACATGGATGCACATGTTACAGATTTTGAATCTGTAATTTTTTAGGTGTTTGCCAAGAAGCAAACATAAGGTTTATCTACAAACAGGTTACAGATTACATGTACTATTGAGCAATTAGTGAAAAAGGTTGCTTTGTGTATTGTTGTGCACTTATTGTGAAAGGTTGCAGAAGACTAGCTTGCTGTGTTGTATCCTTTTTTGTGATAATGGCATAGAATAGTGGAAATCCCATTATTGAGAAGTTTGATAAGAACAACTACCCTTCAAGGAAGTTCCATGTGACGAACTTCCTCATTGGAAAGGGCCTTTATGAGTTTGTTTCAGGTGAAGAAAAGGAGCCAGAGCTGGGTATCCCTCCGACTGCAGATGAATTAAAAGCATGGAAAGAATAGAATGCAAAAGACAAAAAGGTGATGTATTGGCTATCTGCAGTCGTTGATAATACAATGTTGGGACATGTCAAGAATGTAGAAACTTCACATGCAGCTTGGACTATTTTTTAGAACATGTTTTCAGTAAATACAAAGGTACAAAAGATTCAACTTAAGCAAGAGTTGAATACCTTGAAGAAAGGAAAATGTTTGTCAATGAGTATGGTTTGAAGGTGAGGAGCATTACAGATGCTTTAGCAGAGATTGATGCAATACTTGATGATGATGATTTGGTTTCATCCACTTTGAGTAGCCTTAATAATGAGAATGTATGAAAATCATTTGTTACTTCAGTATATGTATGGAAGCCATTTTCAGATTTTGATGAGCTAGTCTCTCTCATGATTATCGAAGAGATCAATATGCATGGTGACTCATCTGAAAGAAATGGTGAACAGGTCCAAGCATTTTACTCAAGTTCAGGAAGGAGACATTGTAGATCCTCTTTGAGAGGCCATGGTATGGGACGTGCTGGCGATAACCAGCAAAACAAGTTCAATCACCAATTTGGTGAAATGCATGTTTCAAGAGGTCGAGAAAACTTTAGAGGCAAGGGGAGCTCTAGAGGAAGAGGTGGATGGTAGAACAGAGGTTCTCAAAATTATGTTATTTTTCTCCATTATTGTTGCAAAACATGTCATATTGTAGCCCATTGTTATGTTAAGAAGGATGATATTCATAGTGGTAAATTGCAAGGAAACTATGCATCGTCTTCACAACAGAATGAAGACAAAAATGAGCATCTGTTTGTTATGCATCACATGATGAATGCAGTTATAGGAAAGGGGACACATGATGATGTATGGTATGTGGATTCACGTGCATCTAATCATATGACCAGTCATGTTAATGGTTTGGAGAGATGCAAGACTTACAAAATCCAAGTTATGTGCAAACGGGTGATGATTCATACCACCCAATTTCACATATTGGAAAGGTTCCCTTGTCCTTGTATGATGGCTAGACAAAGAGTCTGACAAATGTATTGCATGTGTCTTCAATCATGAAGAATCTAGTGTCTATTGGCCAAATGGTAGAGTAGGGGTTGCAAGTATGATTCAATGCAAAAGGTTGTTTTGTAGAAGACTTTAATGATAAGTGCATGTTGGTCGCAAAAGAAAGTAGAGTTGGTTGCATGTTTACTTTAGATGTTGAAATTCTTGCAATGGACGCTGTTATGTATGCTAAAGGAAAAGGAGTAGTTGCACATATTGAAATATAGCATAAACGTATTGGACATGAAAATGTGCAAAGGCTGAAATTAATACAGTCCAGAGGATTGGTTACAGGGTTGCCTTCTTTTAGAGTTGCAGAATTGCATAAAGTCTGTGAAATCATACCAGTTTGGTAAGAAGGCAAGACAAACCTTCTCGCATGACAGAGAAGTGAGCAGAAATATACTTGATGTAGTGCATACAGATGTTTGGGGGCCTACACAGAATGTATCTCTTGGTGATATCAAATACTTTGTCACATTTATTGATGATTGTTCAAGGAAGCTATGGGTATATTTCATGAAGGAAAAGAGTGATGTATTTGAGCACTTCAAATCTTTCAAGGCAGCTGTTGAAACAAAAATAAGCTTGAAAGTGAAGTGCTTTAGATCATATGGTGAGGGAGAGTACCTCTCTAATGAGTTTAGTGGCTTCTTGAGAACTCATGGGATAAAGAGGTAATTTACTGCAGGTATACCCTATAGCAAAATGGGGTTGTAGAAAGAAAAAACAAGCATATTGCAAAAGTTGCATGGGCGTTAATGGCTGAAAAGAATATGCCAAAACATTTTTGGTCTTAAGCTATTCATAATGCTGTCTATATTATGAACAGAACCCACCCCCACAGCTGGAGTTCATGGGATGACTCTCGAAGAATGCTTTATTGGCAAGAAGCCCGTGGCAAGAAGCCCGATGTACCACACTTAAAGGTATTTGGCTACATTGCATATGTTCATGTGCTACATGAGCTACAGAAGAAGCTTGATCCAAAGGCTAAAAAATATATTTTTATTGGATACTCTTTAGGGCAGAAAGGGTATTGTTGTTATAGCCCTATCATAGGTGAGTTCAAAGTGGACATGGATGTTATTTTTTATGAGATGAGTAGTTAGTATACACCTGTTGGTGATGTATTAGATGATGATAATGATCATGATAGCTATGTGCAAAAATAAAAGCAAGAATCATGGAGTCTTAGTGGACTAGAAACATCATCTGGTACTACATCTACAGTGAGCCCTTGGTCTGGGAGACTAAGGAGTAGCCCCACATCTTCAAGTGGATCTATAAGTGTTGTAGGCAAAGAAAAAGGAAAGAAGAAAGTGCTGGATGGTAATGATGCATCTACTAGTCATTTGGGATTTGATGAAGATTCTAGTGGTCCAGAGAGTTTGGATGATGAACTTGGTATTCCTTCAATCAGAATACTAGGTGTACAAAGAGCTCATAGTAATGTAAAGGCTCCATTGAGTGATCCAGTGGTACGCAAGTCTAGCAAGGTCAGATGCCCTGTTAAATTATTTGGTTTTGAAGGTTATGCAGCTCACCATAATGCTTATATGGTGAAACTAGTTGAGGATATTGAGCCTACTTATTTTAAGGATGTTGTTGGTCATGCTCATTGGGATGCATCAATGGATGAGGAGATGGCTGCATTAGAAGCCAATAAGACTTGAGATTTGGTACCCTTACCTAAAGGTAATAAATCTATTGGTTGTAAGTGGGTTTACAAAGTCAAGCATAATGCAGATGGTTCAGTTAGCAGATGTAAGGCTAGGCTAGTTGCAAAATTCTATGCTCAAGCATATGGCGTAGATTATGAAGATATATTCAGTCTAGCTACTAGGATGGCAACTATTAGATGCGTGATTGCCTTGGCAGTAGCCAAAGGTTGGAATTTGCAACAAATGGATGTTAAGAATACCTTCTTGCATGGTGAATTGCAAGAATAAGTGTATATGGAGTAGCCAACAGGTTATGAGGATTTAGAGCATCCCACATATATGTGCAGGTTAAAGAAGGCGCTCTATGGGCTGAAGTAAGCACCTAGAGCATGGCCTGACAAGATTGGAGCGTATCTTGTCAATATTAGATTTTTTATTTCCAATTCTGATCACTTACTTTATGTGAGAAAGGGAGATGTAGGTTTGGTCATCATAGTTATCTATGTGGATGACTTGATTATTAGAGGTGACATTGGTAATGGGATTGCTGAAGTTAAGGACTTTTTGAAGAAGAAGTTTGAGATGAAGGATCTGGGTGAGCTAAGATACTTTCTTGGTATTGAGGTGATCAGATATGATGATGGCATATGGCTATCCCAAAGGCAGTATGGCTTGGATATGTTATCCAAGTATGGTATGACAGCATATAAGCCTCTTTTAGTACCATTGGAGCAAAATGTGAAGTTGAGTGCCGACGTTGGAGATGAGATAGAAGACCCTACTATGTTCAGGAGGATAGTAGGGAGTTTGAATTACATGACTATCATAAGGCCACACTTGAGCTATGTTGTTTGCCTTGTCTGTCCGTTTATGCAGATGCCTAGAAAGCCTCATTTGGATGCAATCAGACGTGTATTTAGATATGTGAAGTCAACGTTACATTATGGACTTTTTTATGAGGCAGGTAAGGATGTACAGGTCTTTGGATACACAGATGCAGATTGAGTTGGTAGCATGTCACACAGAAGATCTGCTAGTGGATTCATGTTTTCCCTTGGTAGTGCAGTAGTTACATGGAGTAGCAAAAAGTGACCTACAGTTGCTTTATCAAGTACGGAAGCTGAGTATAAAGGTGCTTCTATGGTAGCATGTGAGGTGGTATGGTTGCAAAAGTTATCAGGTGATTTGGATGTGCAGGGAGATGGTCCAGTTGTCATTCATTATGACAACGTGAGCAGCATACAACTAGCTAGGAATCTAGTGTTCCATGCTAGGACAAAACACATTGAGGTGCACTACCATTTTGTGAGAGAGAAGTTACTTGTAGGAGAGATTGACTTGGTATATGTTAATATACAGGATCAGATAGGTGACATTTTCACAAAGGCATTAGATGCAGAGAAGCTTCAAAAGTTCTGAAGCTTACTTGGAGTTGCAGAGATAGAGTTGAGCTTGAGGGGGAGTGTTGAGATGGCAAGCTCAACACATGCAGACATTGATGATGGACCGCGTGGCTAGATGGGTCCGCACGTCTCCACTTAGCACGTTGGTGGTCATTATGATACTCACATGGCCGCTAACTTATCACTTATTATATTTAGTTTGTTACACCTACTTACAGCTAGCAAAGATATAGTGCCAGTCAATTAGTATAGTATGTTATGCACTGTTTGACTTAGTAGGCCACTTTCCTTTATGTTGTATCTTATCTATATTTTGTGTACATTGCATAGTGTGTGGAAGAATAAGAAATTATCAAGAAAACGTTTTGGCCTCCATCTCTCTTCTTGTGTTCTTGAGTGAGCTTCCTCTTGTGTATACAATGTGTGTTTGGCGCAATAGCTCAAGCAAGTCCTCCCACCACACGATTCTTAACAAAGCTAAGGGTAGTTATTAATGTGCTAATCTTAGGATCCCTTCCAAATTTCACACATCCAATAGTTTCATAAAGGATTCTAACCATATTAAATCCACAGAAGTCACTATTGATTGTAACGTCTTGATATTTGTAAAGGAAAGGAGGTCGCATGAATGTAGATAAATCCCACATCTTTAGAAATGGAACTAAGACTTGGGGTTTGAAATCTAGAGTTTCTTAATTCACACACTAATGTACTTGATGCATATTTAGGAGGCCTATTGGTTTCCATGATGGGACACATGCACATTGCATGTGTACACATACACACATAGAGTTTGATTTTGACCATGGAACAAAATATACCACTCAAGTTGATTTTCATAATGGCACAATTAATACCACACAATGGCACAAGTAATGCCATATATGAGAAACAAGAGAAGGAAATTTGTGAACCTAAATTATTTAGCTTATTTCTCATAACATTCTCTTGAATGAACAATTATCACTTTAGGTGTAATCTCCAATTGAATGACATGTGGTGTCTAGAATGCAATTGTGTTCATGCAAAGAGTTTGATTTTGACAATGGAACAATATTTACCATACATCATTTGATTTTCAAAATGGCGCAATTAGTACCTCACAATGGCACAAGTAATTCCATAAATTATAAATAAAAGAAGAAAAGTTTTGAACCTAATTTATTTCACTTATTTATTATAACATTATCTTGAATGCACAAAAATCACCTTCCTCTTAAATGACATGTGGAGTGTCTAGAATATCCAAATATCCTAACAATTGCTTCATAAAATCTAAATTGAATAGTCAAATTACTCATCTTTCCACTATCACATCAAATCTCATTGCAAAAAGAGTTAATTTGCTCATATATTGTGTAATGAAGATAAGGCAACCAATAACATTTATTTCTAGTTGTAGAAACCTTAGCATAGAAACAATGATCCCTATATTGCTTTATCATATTGTAACTTAACCCTCTCTTATACTCATGCACATGCAAAGTACACACATTGGTTTCTATCAAAGTTTAAAGGAAACCATACATCATAACTACCATACAAAAGGTTTAAAGAATAGGTTATGAAGTACATGTTACATCTATACATGCATATGTAAAGTGCACACCTTAGTTATCAAAGTTTAGAGAAAACCATACACCATAACCACCATAGAAAAGGGTTGAAGATTAATCTATGACGTAACAAAGAGCTCACACTAGAAATTATTAAATCATACTAACTCTATTAAGTCATGCAATAATTAACATGATGTTCATTATATGTTTTGTCATTGTGTTCATTAACATAATTAACATTATGTTAATCATGCTTTATAATTTAAAAGATTGAATATATGAACATAATAAAGAACTTGAATCAAAAGTAATATCATAACATGAAGTCATGAGACTTTTAGTATGAAAACTTGCATTCTAGTCTTCATATGTTGGGCCATGGTGTCATTACCAAGCTGTTGCAATATACATGATGGATTAGCTATGTGCAAGCATATAGGTGAAGAAAAGCTAGATACAAGGAAAAATAGTAAATATATAAATTCCATGCTACTTCAATTATAAAGACTTGTGTTCTAGTCTTGATTTGCTAAGCAGTACCATGACATCACGATATAAATGATGGTCTAGCTATGTGAAAGCATATAGGTGAACAAAAGCTAGATACAAAGTAAAAAGAGAGCAATATAAATATTCCATGTCCAAAAATAAAAACCCTATTGAGGAGAGCCTTGAGTGAGCACATGCATTCCAATTAAGTACAAGTAGGTGCTCGTCCTTTCTCAAAGGACAAACTATACTTTGTCATCAAAAAGATGAAAAAAGGGAAGCCTCTAGACCCTAATGGAATCTCAACTAAAGTCTATGAGGCATCACAGGAAATTTGTGATAGTGACTTCTACATGTATATGAAAACCTAAAGGGGGAGAGCTACCCAATTTTGTTAATGAAGAGTGTATTAAGATGCTTCCCAAATTAGTAAATCAAGATAGGCCAACCCCAAATCATGTTGAATGTCTCCTATAAAATTGTAGTTAAAGCTCTAACATTTATGAGAAAAAAATTGCCAAATTCTTAAGTGCTTGATTATTAGAGGTGAAATATTCAAATTAAATATTTTATTGAATTGTTCTAATTTTCAATAGTTAAAGAAACTAAAGTTAAAAATCTTATTTTGATTGCAAAAACTCTCAAATTTTGTAAAAAAAAAAAAAATTGTTCCTTGCACTTTTCATTGGTGTATACCGCAGAGACCTTAAATATAGATCTAAATTAAAATTTTAATAAGATAATTTATTCATGAATATAATTAGTATTCAATTAGTTATTATTTATTTATTTGAATAGTATTTTGACAAATTTTGAATGGTTAGATTCACTATTGTTGGGTAATCATTCATTATATGGTAAACTAATCATTTATTAATCAATACATGTGGATGTCCACATGATTGATACTATGTCATGAGTATTAAACTTCATATACCCTAAATATATTAGATTCACAGCCTTTCTTACTAATCCTAGGATACTTTTGGTTGACGCATGTTGGTGTAAGGCGCAAGCATGCATACCACGGCTTTTACAACACAAGCATGTTGGTATGTGGCACAAGTATACTATACTAAATTTGTTATGATAAGCATATTGGTGTCCATGCAAGCATGCTATATTATGCTTATACCAAGTCGATATATAACTAAGGGTTGAATGATATATTTTTATCTCATTCTAAACATGGAGAAGTTTACAAGTAAACTACACTAATGTGTTCTATCCTAGCATGCATCTTTTCCTAAACCTAAACACATTAGTGTAGGATACAAGTAAACCAACACCAAGGTGTTACTATCCTAGTGCATCTTTTAGAAGACAATAAGCCCAGAGTGGAAGCATGCGAGTGGAACCAAGAGCTATGGTGGAAGGAGCAAGAGCAAGAGAGAGAGACACATAAGATATGGAAACTCCAATAGTCACAATGTGTGACTGGCCTCCTCTTTATTCAAATATCATTGAAAGAATAAAGAATAAAGTGACAATGATGACGAGCGCCCACCACCTACAATGTACATGCATATGGGTACTATTAGTGTAGTAATACACGAGTGGCTAGGCACATGTGCCTTTACCCTAAACAACCTCCCACTTAAAGGTGAATGTGCCCCTAGTGAGGAGAGAACGAGAAAAAAATGACAAAGCACAAATGTACATAAGTACAATAGGATGAGAAAAGGCCAACTCCCATCAACTTCCTAAAGAATACAAAGTGCTCTGCTGAGAGACTTTTCATGAGAAAATCTACATGATTTTGGTTAGTTGAGATCTTGACAAGGTCAGCAGACATATCCTCAATGAGCTCTCCAATGAACTGGTAACAAATCTTAATGTTTTTTGTCTTCACATGGAAGACCAAATTCCTAGCTATGAATTCCTGGCTAACTAGATAGCACTCATAGAATTTAAATTTAGGGTTGGGACCACATCAATAATACTAATGTCTACCACCAGATGATAGCCTACTAACCAGAGAGCCTCCTTGCAAGCCTCAATGGCTGCAACATACTCAGCCTCGGTAGTAGAGAGGGCCATGCATTTCTACAACCCTAGATATCCAAGAAATAGCACCTCCAACAAAGTGAAGATATAGCCAACTGTAAACTTCCTATTGTCTACATGTCCTACATAATTAGAGTTAATGTATCCCATAACTCATGTATCCTAGCCACATAACATATGCACATATTTTATGTGTTCTCTAGGTACCTCGCGTGATACCCTTGATGGCATTGCAATGCTATCTTCTAGGTGTAGCCATATAGCATGCCACAACTCCCACTATAAATGCTATGTCAGGATGAGTGGCTATCATGGCGGCATACATTGAATTACCCATAGCAGATGCATAAGAGATCTTGGTCATCTAGGCCTTTTGCTCATCAGACAATTAGCCTAACTAACCTTCACATGAGGAGGTAGAGGACAGCCAATAAGCTTGCCATCTTGCATATGAAACTGCTCAAGGACTTTCTAGATATACTCCTTTTGTGACATATAGAGGAGCCTTGTAGAGAAATTGTGCATGATGCACATCCCAAGAACATGTGAGGCCTATCCCATGTCCTTCATCCACATAGAGGACCAAAATCATAAGGCTACCATCATGAGCCTTCTTTTGTATAAACATAGACCCATAGCACTACAGCTATATCCCTACGAATGCATAAAAGCATCCAACTTGTGGTACCATTCCCTAGGTGGCTACTTAAGGCCATAAATGCTCTTACTCAACTTGCACATTGTGTTCCCTACCTTTTTCTTTCAAAGCCCTTAGGCTACCGCATATAGATCTCATCATGCAAGTCCCAATTTAGAAAATCCATCTTTACATCCATTTGATAAAGATCTAGATCTAGTTAAGCAACCAATGCTAGCACCAAGCATAGGGTCATTATTTTAACCATATGAGAAAAAACTTCATTGAAGTCAACATTATGTTCCTACTTGAAACTCTTAGCTACCAATCTAGCCTTATATGTGGGATTGGGGCATCCAAGGATACTTTTGCGACTTATATACCCACTTGCATGGCAATGCCTTCTTGCCATTAGGCAAAGGAATCAAATCCCACATATGGTTAGTCTGTAAGGAGTCAAACTCCGACTACATAGCCTTGTCCCATGAGTGACTATCATCTCTATGCATGGCCTCATCATAAGAGAGAGGCTCGCTTGCATCGTTCACCATAACATAATCCATGGAGAATGTAAAGCGCTTAGACTAACATCTAGCTCAAGTAGAGCATCTCAAAATAGGCTAATCTTGCACAACATGTGGGGGTTGGGCCGCTTGGCCCACTAGAGCATCAGTTTGCTGTAGGCTATCTAGCTAGCTATACGGGAGCATAGGAGGCTCTTCCTAAAAGATCACCTTGCATACCTCAACCACTTGCTCTCAGACTGCTTATGCATATTTTCCTCATTGAAAATGACATCATGGCTGTAGATAATCTTGCAAGCCTGTAGATTCCATAGGTGATATCCCATCTCACTTGCATCCCCATAACCAAGAAAGTTGCATTTCATAAACTTAGGATCTAGCTTATTGTGCTTATCTTTGGGAACATGGCAAAATAACTCACAACCAAATATGCTTAAATGAGCATAGAATGGAGGTTTCCCATTCCATACCTGCTCTACAACGTGGCAATCAATAGCAGTGCAAGGGGACCGGTTAATCAAGTGTACAACAATAGTAATTTATTGACCCAAAAGTGTTTAGCTAAGCCTACCTGGCTAATCATACTATAAAATCTCTCTTGAATCATCCTATTCATGTGTTCAAAATACCATTCTAGGGAGAGGTGCAAGGGGTAGTCAACTAACACTTAATACCCTGCTCATTGCAAAACTAGTCAAAAGCTTTTGAGACACTCACCCTCATTATATGACCTTAGGCTAACCTTAGGCATTTCAGTCTATACCCAAGCTGGTTCTCAACAAGAGCAAGCCAACACTGAAAGGTAGATAAGACATCTAATTTTCGCTTAATAGGGTAAGTCCAAACCTTATACGAGTAATCATTAATGAATGTGACAAAGTACTTTGCACCATCTAGCGGACTAACAAGGCATGGGACCACATATAATCAAAGGATAGAGGATATTAAACTTAGCACCACATGCAATAACAAGATTCCCCTGGGTAATCTTCTATTAGGAATCATCAAAAGAGACAACATAACTTGCATCATCCAAGGTTCCAACAAAGATATGTTAAAAACATGGATTTGGAGTAAGATTAGCTATGGAGGTTGGAAGTCAGTAATAAGAAGCATGATGACTAATGACTAGACAAGAATCTTATTCAAGTGAATTAGATTCCAAGATAGATTAGCTTGGACTCATAAACACAATATTGAGTAGACATGGACAAGATTTAAAGTACAAAGTACAATAGCATTGCATTCAAATTATTGTCAAGTGTATTCTTTTATAGTTGCAAGATGGTAATACTTTTCCCTACTATGCCTATGGAATACTGGACAATTCTTCTAGGTTGTTGCATATTCCTTGCCTTATTTCTCCATACAAAGAGGCTATCATAGAAGTGTGATTGCATATTTCTCAACACCCCTCCTCAATCACAACCATAAAAAAGCACTAAGTACATAGAGGCTATCATGAGTAGAACCTTGCTAAGTGTAGACATGGCGAAACCAACCACATAAATCTAGAAGCTATCACAAGGTCTGATTGAGTGTGTAGACACTATTGTGCACAAATTACATGAGGATTACAAGGCTTATGATTGGAGCATTAATGCAAGTGCATACAATACTTAAAATAATTAGTTTGAATAGTGGGAATAGAAGGACTAATGAGGCTTGTCCTTTTTCTTTTGAGTGTCTTCGTCTTCTTCTTCTTTGACTATTGCAAGGTAGGCCTTCTGCAATCTCTTCTTGGCATGACAAAATTTTTCAATGTGCCCAGTTCTGTTACTAAATTCACAAACAATGTCTTTCTTCCCTTTATACTTTTTGTTAACATAGAGCACCTATTCTTCCTTTGAGGTGCTTGCTTTCTCTTTACCTTTGAGCTTTTTCTCTTCTTCAAGGAGTGATACTTTGATATCTACTAGCTTGGGATTTGGCATGTTAATTAGTGTGGTGGAGACATTAACAAATTTTGAAGGAAGACTCTTGAGCAAGACTCCAATCCATATGTCTTCTTTCATTTTTAAGTCGATCCTTCCAAGTTGAGTTAGCAAACTTTCTATATAATTAAGGTGAGTTGCAAGGGAGTCTTCATATCCAACCTGAAAAACTTGATCCATGTTTTAAAGATTTAGATTGGGCACCAAATAGTGTGTCAAACTATTCTCAAGGAGTGTGAAAAGTATCACATGTGTCTACATGGTGGATATAATTGTTGTCAAAAGCTCAAGCTTGATGATTGCTTGGGCTTTGTCATCACTCTTTTGCCATACTACTGCAAGAGCAACATCAGTAGGCTTCTTCTCGTGTCCGCTTGTGATGGACCACAAGCCTTTCTTCATGAGGATTATCTTGATCCTTTAAGTAGGTAATTGAAGTGGGAAATGGTTGTGAAAACATTTTTGATAAGGATTGGATAAGAATTGTGCCGAGTGCTAATGACAATGATAAGGGTTATTTACCCATTTAGTAGGAAAGTTTGGTTATATATACTAAAACTCATTATAATCACTTATTGAAAATGAGTCATATATGGATGTTTACATGTGTGCTTTAGGGTCCCTCCAAAAAGGATATTGGTGATCATGATGAATTATTTGATTACAATTATTGGGTGACTCAAGCTAGTTGATCATTAAAATAAAGTTTAAATTTCTTGCAATAGTAAACACTTCTTCATCCTTGAGAGAGCCTTGCATTTTTTCTGAGCTTGCCTTCTCCTCCACTTTTTGTGCCTGGGTAGAATGAGCTTCATTCACTTTTTGACTTGGGCTTCCTTGGTCTTCCTCTGCTTCTTTTTGGCATGGTCTATGTCCATGACATATATCGTAACTTTAACCCCCTCTTAGATGAGTTCCAGTCCCATGGCACTTGTGGATTTGAACTGATGAAGATTTGGCAATTTGATGGGCGGTCGTGAGAGTTGATGATGATGGGGCCTCCGAAGTTGGTGGCTTGCATTGTTCGGAGTTACCTGTAAAGAAAAGAAGGTGCACTTCCTAGGGGTGTGTATACCTTACTGTGTGGTGCATTATGCTCATGCTAGTGGAACTAGGAGTTGCATCAGTATGCCTAGGTGTTGTGCCACGCTTAAGGACCCAATTCATGCCTAAGGGGGTGCGGTGAGGGTGGCTTAGGGAGACAAGTGTAACCATAGGTGAGGGTGATCTCCCTAGGTATGTCCTGCCCTTGATGTGCCGTAAGCGTGATGTGGGGAATCAAAATGGGCTAGGGGGTTAGGGAAAGAGCCAACTGACCGAAGCCACCAGATGTTCCTAACTTGAGGACCCCTAGGTGCAGTAACTGTGGCCTACATGTAACAAGATCATTCGATTGCTTTCCCTATGATTTCCTTCTAGTGATCTATTATATTTTCGCTTTCCTTTTTTCTTTTCTTTGTCTTTTCTCTTTTTTCTTTAATTTTCATATTTATTTCTTTCCTTTCTCCCATTTTTAAAAAAAAAAAATAAATAGACAAAGATCTAGTCCTCATCATCAGAGTCGTAAGAGGGAGAAGTTGTAGGCTTAAGGGATTGTCTACTTTGGATGTATCCTTTTAGGCCTATTCGAGCGTTAAGAGGAGTGGTGGATAGGAAGGGATGGTTATAGCTAGTGAAATGGTTGTCACTCATATCCTCTAAGAGGGCTATGCAAAAAGATGGCAAGAGGGTAGTGCGCATCATTAGCCTAGTCATTGCACAGTTATCTATGCTAGTATTGAGATAAAAAAAGAGTGGTGGGAGGTGGTACTCCTGTGGCGTAGGCTCCTTTCTAAGTAGTACAATCTCATATAATTGCAAGTATTAATAAAGGCAGGATCTAGGCAAAAAGTGAACTAGTTGAGAAAATGGGAAATTGAGTCCCACAATTCGGTTTCGGAGAAGGTTAGGGCGTCCTCCAACTTGGTGGCATTTACATTATATATATTTGGAAAATCATATCTGCCATGGATGTCAGGGTTGAAATCCACCCCTACCCTTCTTGGATATGGTATATGTGTGGGGTCATTTCACTCAAAGGGTAGTGTGTTGCAAAATGACATCCAAGTGTCCATGTTGCCTTCCCAAATTCTCCTTCGCTACTTTGGTTGGAACTCATAGCCTTGAACTATTTGGGGCACCTCCATGGCTTTGTCTTCCTAATATTCATTGCCTTCCCAGATTGTCCTTCGCTACTTTGGTTGGGACTCATAGCCTTGAACTATTTGGGGCACCTCCATGACTTTGTCTTCCTAGTATTCGGGTGCTTCCATTTTCCATCGTGTGGGTTCTTCTCCCTTTCTCGGTTCCACCTACTGCCGAGCCTTTCTGCCACACTTATTACCTCCTCCACCACTTTAGTCGATAGCACTCTACATAAGGTGGAGGGGAATTCGAAGGTGAAGTCAAAGGGTTGGCAGCCATTTCCTTTTTTCTCCCACACTATGAGCTTCGCATTCCAATCCACTGGGAAGCAATCTCCTCATGGTGAAATGGGTGCTTTAGGGCCTATTGTTGGTTGGGCTTTTAATATTCTCCTTTCCTGCCCCAAAATCCTCACCCTTTTCTTCTTGAGTTTTTTTTTTCTCTCGATAGTCATGTCCACTTCTTGCAACATTTCTAGTTATTGAGAGGGAGATTGCAGTACTAGTTTCTCTTTTGGCTATCACGTTTGAAACTCCATCCTAGCTTTTGGGAGTGGCCTTTGCCTTTCAGCTCCACTCCTGAGCTCTTGTGACTCTACTTGTTAGATATGCTCAATGCCCCACCCTCATAAGGTGCCACCAATGATCCATGGTGCTCAATGTTGTAAGGACCTCATTATGAGGAGAAGCCAAATGTGGGCTCATGAGTCCTGACTTATATATCAGATGAGGTCTATGTGACCAGATGGCAAAAAGGTGACCATTGTGGGTCTAATCTTTGGGTTGGACTGAGTAGTTAAGCTGGCAGCAACTAGAGGCATATTGCATTGAGTTACGGGATAAGGGAGTTAAAAGGGGCCCCTATTTTGGGATCCAGGGGCTACAGAAGCGTCTCCTAGCTGGGCCCCCCTGACGAGGGTCTGGGAGCAGTGCCCCCGACCCGACGGTAAAGGGAATATTCCCTGGACGACTAGTGGAGACTCATATCGTAGATTGTTCATGCCGACCTAACCGCCTTCACGGGCTATAAAAGCTAAACCCCTTCACAGCCATCGATCATCCATCTTTCACCTAGTCAGAGTTGTTCCAGCTAGCCTTAAGTTATTCACCTATCTTCTATCTAAATCACCATCTAAGCTTCACTGTGGAAGTGCACGGGTGGATAGATCCATCTCTATATCAGTTGTTTGGAGCTAAAGAAATTTTCTAATTCTCCTCTTATCTATTGTGCTCTCTATCTCTATCTCTTTCTCAGATTTTGTTCGCTCCGTCGTGTAATTTTTACATGGTATCAGAGCCTAGGGGGCTCTAGAGATCGAAGAGTATGCAAGAGGCAAAGGCTTAAACAGCAAAGAGGAACAATGTCATCTTTCGGAAGCAGTACTGGCACATCAGGAAGTGGTGCAGGAGGTGGTGCTGCTGTACCAGCTATTCAAACACTGAGGATTCGTCCACCAACCTTCAACAAAGGAAAGTTAGATGGTACAAACTATACCTTGTGGAAGTTCAAATTTACAACTATCCTTGATTCTTATGAGCTTTTGGAGACTGCTGGGGACTGATGTAGAACCATAGCCTCCCCCCAACCCATCAAATCCTAGTGTGATGAGTAGCCCTCGTGGTGGCAAGCCCAAATTAGCATGTTGGTATCATACTTGCTACTCTAGGCAAGCACAACACAAGTCTTGATATTCCAAAGTTAAAACTTATAGGTCATAGGTCATGATGCTCCAAAATGTACATCAATATCACTTGTTACTTTAGGCAAGCAAAACACAAGCCTTGATATTCCAGAGCTACAAGTTAGCGATGGAAAAGAAGAAGAAGAAGAAGAAGAAGAAGAAGAAGAAAGGAAAAGCAATAGCAAGCATATTGCTTTTTTTAAATTAATATATATAATTTGAAGAAAAGTGTAAGCCCAGTCCTTATTAACATGCAATAGCACATTCTTTCTCCCTCTTTCTCTCAAACATCTTGATTTATGCCTAGCTCATATAAAAAACCTTATAGACAAGAGCTCTCTCACACCTAGTGCTTTCCAAGGCAACAACTAGCCTCTAGCTCATTGTATTACACATCCTAGCTTAATACATTTTCTAGTTTATTCTCATTTTGTGCATTCATTGCCAATTGTATATTTTTCTTTTGTCTCTACATTCTAACAAAAGAAAAATAAAAGAGAATACATTGAATGTCTTATGCTTATATCTTGTTGACTACATGATAATCACATAAGCATCTCATCCCATCTATTAAACAAGATCCAAGTGTTATTATGCTAGTCAACCAAAGGAAAAAAGAAAAACCTAACTATCTATCTATGCACTTTTTGGAGTTGATGCACAAGCACACTCTCTTATTCCACAACACAACTATGTGAGAAACTATGCAGTCATCATGTCCGGTCTCAATAATGGAACCAAAATGTTATAGTATTTGTGGCTTATTATAGTTCTAGCCTATATACACCATTATTATACATACTATTTATAATATACAAGTTTTTGCAATCCATTAACTAATGTAGGCTCTTAAAATTTAATAGTAAGTTGTTGTTCTCACCCCAATGTGGCTAGAAGGATGGTAGGGCTATAGATCCTTGCCACGAAAAGAATTTCCCACAACCACCACTATTGGCATTGCTGGTTTTACAACAATTGTCGCTATTAGCATCACTACAACCATCACTATTAATAGTGATAGTTCAATGGAAATATGTTTACCAACAATAATACTGACAACATGTGAATTTTTTTGCAAAAACTAATTGTGTCACTAAAAACATCACTATATCTCGTGTGTGTGTGTGTGTGTGTGTGTGTGTGTGTGTGTGTGTGTGTGTGTGTGTGTTAAATCATGATCTCATTGATCCTGATGAAGCAAAGATCAATTGAAATAAAGATATGCCAAAAAAATCTCACCTAAGAAAGGTAGCCAAAAATTTATCCCATTTTAAAGTGGTGCATCACCACATCAAAGTGATGCACAACATTCATGGACAACATCTTTATAATACTGACTCCCAAGTTTAAACCCTAAAATTTTTTGTATTACCACCTCAAAGTGATTCACAACATTCAAAACTTACTCTTGACTTTGCAATATTCAATTCAACAACTAATGGTGCATTACATAAACGTATTATTTGCTCATGGTAAAGGACCACTTTCAACTCAAGCAATTTACTAAAGTAGACTCTCTATATCACATGCATTCAAGACCTATTTTAAAATACACTTATCTATTAATTTCCTGGAAATGCAACACGCCCCTTTCCTATTCAATTTGTAAATGATCCTTTTATATGGTACCCTTTCATATGCAAAAAATATGTTAAAATGGTAGTTGAAAATTCCCTTGTTTTGAACCCATGTGATATGCTTGCATATCTATGAGTGACCTCCATCTCCCCCTGAGACTTCAAGTGTTGTAGCACCATCTAAGTTGTGTTGCACCACTAAAAAATGGTCTTATTTCCCTTTAAAGTAATGAAAAGTGATAGAGTCGTACAACTTTTAAGCAGTGTTGTTGTACCACTAAAAAGTGGTGCTATACCACTTTAAAGTGGTTAAAAGTGGTATATTGGTATGGCTTTTAAGTAGTGTATTACCATCTAAAATTCATACTGCACCATTGAAAAGTGGTGATTTACCATTTCAAAGAAATTTTAGAAATCAACTACTTTAGATGCTAATACACCACTTAAAGTGTTATGGCTCCACCCAAAAGTGGTTCCAAATATTTACAATTATAGAAACATGAACTCTATCAAAAGACATAATGAATAGAAATTTCTTTTATATTACAAATAAGAATATTATAAATTCTCCAAAAGTTAGAGCACATTTCATATCTCCTCTTGTAGTAATACAAAGTGGTTATATAGTAAACTAGAAAGCTAATATTGTGGTAGTTCATGGGGTTGCTCCTTTACATATTGGAGGAAGTCTAGTGCTAGTTCCAATTGGTTGACACAAGCACAACAAAAGTGTGTATGAGATAATATATAAGTAGTTCTGGAAAAATATGTAATAAAATTTAGAAATGGAGGAATATTCATCATGGTGTTCCATGATATTAATAAATTTCATCATGGTATTCTATTGTCATTAAAAGCATAAATCACACCCAATCAAAGGTTGAATTATAGACAGTTACCCTTGGATTCAATTTGAATCTAACTTGAACCATTACATTATAGCCTATGATTGTTTAACATCCTTACAAAATCTTGTCATCAATTGATTCCTCACCAAAAAAACATTATGTCTACAATCAACCCCAATTGTACAGGAATTTCAAGTAGATTGCCTATTGGCAACTCCTATAAAAACTCATGTAAATATAATAAGAGCAATCTAAGTGAGTTGAGAATGAGTTGGTGTTAGTCATATTAGTTCACTTTCAAGGATTGAGTCTATTCTCTTTCTTGTTAACCTTCTTCCATAATGTATTTAGGCTATTGCAGTCGTATTCTATAATACAAGCTTTATTTACTTCAATCTCCGCGTTTCTTTTATTCCTTAAAGTTTGGTGCACTTGTACTTTTATTAGAGCTTAGTCTAAGATCCATCCAAAAGGTGGTGGTATACAGTGTTAGTTGATTTACCACATTAATATTGACTATTTCTAGTGATAACTAGTATATGACCACTTTGCCAACATTTATATACCTCTAGCTAGCATGGCTTCATGATGAGTTCAATGTTCCATACTAAACAAGAGCTCCAAATCATGACATCTGCTATTTGCTTTAAAACCCAAGGACATTATTAAATATCCTATTTTTTATAAATCCACATCATCAATCTTGCAAATTCGAGGTAAATTCAATGTGTCTCAAAGCTAGAGATGGTGGATATATAATTGCCCTTGTTTTTTATTTTCTTCAAGGAAAATCTCTTTTCTCAAGTAGTCCATTAAGATCAAGTATGATAAACTCCTTCATCTTGCAAAAGTTCATAACCAAATAATATGATATTGAGTAGCTCATTGAACTCTTTTCAATCTTGGGATGATCACAATCAAGGTCTTCCTTGACTTTATCACCCTACATTTGTAATCTAGCTTACTATCTTCAACCTAGCCAAGTTCTACCATATAGAAATGTATCAAAGTACAAAGCCCTAAGAAATGATTCAAATGAAAATATCCATTCTCACCACCCCTCTATCATACTAGACACTTGTTTCTATGATGTATTTTTATCCCCTCTATCATTGCACATACTATCAACATTGCGCATTCATGAAGACCTAGCTTGGGAGTGTGTTGCACAAAAGACAAAGCGCTAAACTTGATATGACATTATCTAAATAGTTTAAAAGAATAATGAAGAATAGAATTGCATATATTATTAGCAATACAATCAAAAGGCAATCCAAAGATCACTTTAGTTTGTTCTTTCTAGCTTTTAGATGGGAAAAAAGAAAAATGCTCAAATAATGGATTAACAATTGACAAATATTCATTACTTGTACTAACATGGTAATTTGTGCATGCATGTACAAGTGACAATAGTGCCATGGCATCTTTCAAATGTGTATATACTGTAACTATGCTCTACATAATTGGTATCCCATAAGCAGCATGGTCGCCAAACCATGTACTACTATGGTCCATGCCCAAATGAATAGGTGGCTTGATAGGAAGGATAGGTATTCATGGCTTGAACAAATGAATGATTGGCTCCACATATCAGAGACATCATGTTGCCACTTCTATTTCCCATACTAAATTATCATGCTAGGCATGTAACAAAACGGTGGTACACTTTAGCTTACAAAAAAACTAAGTTTGTAACCACTTTTAAAAATATCAAGTATTATACTAAATTAATCAATCTTACAATTGTATAGATATGTAACGTCTTCACCTAGCTTATCAATATCAAGCATATCAATATCTTTGGCATCCATGTCTTTCATAGACTCCTTTCTAATAGCAATCATTGCCTCAAGCTTTACCACTTCTTCCTCATTTGGTATGATCCTGATTTTATGCAAACTAAGGTATTGCATATCCTTTTAAAGTTTCTCAATTATCTTGGTAGAACCATACAAGTCCTCTTGCTCATATCTCCTAGTCTTTGATGCATCGACATTAGTTTTTATTGTTTTGAGATAGTATCACTTTGCATTTAACTTTGGAATAGTAGTAAATATCATACTAGAAAATGTTATTATATCAGCTATTAGCACAAAATCTATAGTCAAGAAAACATTCGACACTCCAAATATCAACATGGACCCAAATGCCACTTCTTCAAAACCCCTCCTCAACTTTCCCAAAAGACTACTATGCACCTAAGTTTGCATGGTCGTCAAAGGCTCTACTAAATGTATTATTGAAAATAGATGGATATTATATGTTGAATCTCCACTAAACCACATGGCTTAGGCCATTTGTTGACCTCCACATTTCCAATTTTCTATCCAAGTTGTGTCGGGGTATCATCTCTATAATGCCTTCTACAAAAACTACCCATCATGCAACTAAAGCATAGCTATCTTCACTGCCCTTGCAATTCTACCATGTAAATCTATGTGCAAATGAAAGCTAACCTCCTTGTTTGGAGAAACTCCTTAATATATCTTATGGTACAACAAGGCACACTCCTTTTACATTTTTGGCCTCATCACCTTCAAGTGCATCTTCTCTCTTCGAGTTTGTGCAATCATCATTAAAAAGAAGTTTCGGATCCTTCTTAACAAGGCTTTACCCATATTCAAACTCAAAATCTTTCTACATAAAGCAAAATCCAGTTTGTATGGATAGTGCTAGTTGTGTTGTTTTACACCTCAATGCAAAAAACATGTAGAAATGCATGTCAATATATAATGATCCATAACTATTTGACCACATTAAACTACTTCTTGAACACCTTAAAATGGTGCTTAACATTTGTAGTTCTTCATCCATTTAAAATCTTACTAAAAGTCATGTAGTGTTGCACTACCGTTATTGTGTAGTGGTGTGTTATGGTGCTCCCAAATTTTTAGTAGGCCTGTTTAGTTTTTCTCCACCTCTAAAAAATTTAAATAACCACTCAGAGGCGAGGCACCACCCTTATTACAATTTTTGAATCTGTGCAACATTGCACTACATTCTAATCTTCAAGCACCACTTTTTAGTGGTGGACCACCACTCCATGTAAGTGAGACATCATCACAATGTGGTTATTCAGTACTTTTATGTGCTAGAGAAATGCTAAATAGTAGTGTCCTTCCACTCAAAAGTCCTCAACAATATTGAAAAGTAGTGAGCATGACCATGTAAAGTGATTGTACACCACTTTGGAATGGTTCTCCAATACTTTTAAGTGGTGAAGCAACAATTTTGAGTGGTGGAACAATGGTTAAAATTTTAACCACCACTTTAAAGTGGTTTTTCACCACTTTAACAGGGGTTTTCACCTTTATATTGTGGTTATTAACCACTTTTGAGTAGTGGCAAAACCTCCTAGGTATGTCTCATACTTGAGATTCAATTAGTGACTTGGTGGTTATGCAGTGGAATTCGTATTGACAAGTTTGCCAAGCAAGCTCAGGGATGTCTTACTCATGATGTGTCTTGCATTTCTGGTGTGGGGAAGATGTCTATGGGATTAAAGATGGAGAAATTTGGCACAGACTATTGGACGTCTCTAAGTTGAGGATCCCTGGGCATAGTACTCAATGTATTTGCATGTCTATGGGTGGAGCTTTTGCTCTCTTTTATAGCTTATGTTTTTCCTATTCTTATCTTCTTCTTTTACTTTTTGAATTTATTAATCCTAAGGTAATCTGGTAAAGTTTGAGCAAGACAAGCCTAGCTCATCATGTAGTCTTTGATAGGGAGCCAAATCTAGATAGGAGATTGTGAAAGAAAGGGGTGAGAGAAATTAGAGAATTAACTCTTGGGCATACCTTCCAATAGCCCCAACCAATATATTGGAAAATGTATCATTAGAGAATGAGCCTAGCCATGGTAGCTTAATTGACTCTAGTGTTTACATCAAAGAATAGTGGTGGCACAACCAATCCTTGTATACAATGGGTTTTAGTCATGGTAGAAGTATGAGTAGGTGAAGGTAGTTACATGTGATCAAGGAAGCTAGATTCAAACAATTTCGAAATGCCTTGACAAAGGAGTGACAAAGTCAAAAGAATATGGCATTAGATCCTTTTGCTAGAATAACTATGTTGATTTAAGATCCTTGGTATTTACATTTGAAATCTTCAAAACTGGAACCTCATGGGCTTGTCAAGATCTAATGAAGCACTCTACTATCTAGATAATTAGTATGTTAGATAATTTCTCTTTTGTAGCTGTACTCCTACAAAAGACCAAACCATGCATAGTCATTCTTGTCTAATATATTGTGCCCTCATGTTGGTTGGACAACTACACTTCAATCCAAAAACACATTTTACTCTCCAAGTCTTGTTATCTTTGGTTACTTTGACAAATACCTCTTTGTCTATTTGATCAAACTATCTCCTAGTTTTAATGATGCTTGTATTGAAGATCTTGTCAATGGTGGAGATGGGAATAACTTTTTTCATGTTTTTCCAAATCAAACAGTTAAACATATTACCTGAAATGTGAAGGAAAAGTCAAAGTCAAAGTGCCACATTTACTATTAAAAGAAGGATTGATTCTTTTGGGATCCATTATATTATTTTGGGCACTTGTAATTCATTCCATGAAGACATTATTAATTTTGTATTGTTTTATGAGAGTTAGATTCACTCTCATGTAAGTTGTAATATTTCCGATTGATGGTTTAGAAAGCCCGCGATGGGTGTGAGGGTTGCAACCATGTGGCTCTATACATATTAGCCTAGATTAGGTCTTAGTTAGTTAATCTAAGGTGGAAGCATTAATCTAGAGGAGAACCAACCATGAGCCACAAGATCGGTGGGCAAGGAACCCAACTTGGGTGGAAACCCTAATTGTGATTCACAAGGGGCTCAAACCCTAATGGTAATTTATAAGGCACCCACATATTAACCCCCCATTAACCCTAATTTTCATGGATAAGAAGGCAAGTGCTTATTAACAATATAAGCCCAAGGCGGACAACAAGCCATCAAGGTATCAACTCTTCCGTTTTTAGCTTGGTCTTGAGATTTTACGAGTTGTAATTGGCGTTTTGATGGTCATAAAGACTACCATGGCATGCATCATCTCCCACATGTAGGCTTCCATGATAGCACTTACACTCATGAGAAGAACCAAACTCAAGCTCATCACATCTCTGCAGTTGTCAGCTTCACCCTCATTGCATTCATCCACCGGCCCATCACCTCAGAAGTGACACACTTTTGGGCTATCAACGCACTCACTCATCAACACGAGTGGTCAACTAGGCATCAAAGGTGCTCGTGATCAAGACAATGAGGCAGGCGGCACTTGTCTTCATGGCTGCAAAGCCTAGAAGTAGACACACACACACACACACAAAAGTCCTTGGGGTACCCATACTTCACATATGCACATATCTACACATCCATACGCACATCTAGGCCTCCACTCGCATACACCGATAAGATGTACCTCAACTAGGACAGGCAAATTCTTATGCACTTAAGAGTTAGATACACATATGCCTTCCACTTAGGCTTTGCAAAAGTGCACAATATATCTCTAACACCTTAGGAAAACACATTATACATTAGGCCACATCACACCTCATAATCCTGAACCCTAATCCTCTTCCATGGGTAACATAACCTTAGAGATAGGGTGCATAACACTTTGTACACTAGGACCTTAGCACTCCTAGGTGCACCCATATCCATTAATCATAACCCTAGAACATCACATATATACTCAATAGTGCATCATGTCCTTACATTACCCATAGGCTTGGTTAGCATAGCCACAAGCACCATCCACCTTACTTCATTCATCCATCCATTTAGCTAATTCGCCCCATCTAGGTCACTAGGACTTAACCCTAGGTTGTACTTTTAAGCATGCGATTAGCAAACACCACACCCCACATGTTGTAGCCCACATATCCCTTCAAGGGACATAGAATCTAGCCACTTAAGCCCTAGGTCACACTCATGCACTTGACTCATCCACTTCTAGATTTTCCCATCCCACTTATACTCATCTAGGTGCACCTAGGATAAGGCATGTTTAATTCCAACTCACTTAGGCATAGATCACCTAGGATCACAATTCACACCACACCCTAGGCACTTAGGCACGATTCAACTTCATAGTTAAGGCAGTGGAGAGGGGGACGGCTCTTGATCAAGTTGTTAAGATCATTGTTTTGAGTTCATGTAATCAACAAGGGAACAGTTAAGAGTGCACCAAGATTGTGGGACTATGCAAAAATCTAACACCTGATCCTACAATTTCAACAAAATTTGAACTTAGGAACAAAGTCTAGAGCTGCAACTTGGATTGATGGGCAACATCAAATCTTACTTGCATAAGATCCAAACTAATAACTTATCCCTTTGAGCCAAACTCAAGTGAATTTACTCATCACTTGTCTCTTTGTGAGTTTTACTCACTCACTCTGACCAAGACTTGATAAGTGACTTGATGATAGCTACAATACACATTTGAAGGCAAGGTTCTAACATTCTTCTTTTCTATGGATGTAGGTAACAACTAGATCCTTCTCCTATTTAGGCCTGGAAAGACTACTCTGAGGGAGTGCGATCAACATAACCCAACAATTATGGATATTTTGGTTTCAATGACATTTTATTCAAATACTTTCTCAAATTATGGAGTATAGTTTCTTCATGTCCAAAGGATCTTTATTGGAATGAAATTTCTACTCATATTGAGCCTAAAGGATCTACTTTGATTTGAGTTTCTATGTTTTTAATTTGTATGTATGTTTACTTTTACATCTCATTAGCTACCTTTGAATTAGTTATTGATTTTAAATAATTTATTAAGTTTTCAATTATCTTATATGATTCATTTTTTTAAAGGGAATCTTGTATATGAAACACACACATACATACTATATGGACTTATCTTTGTCCCATACAGATGCTCATACATTTCCCCTTTTCCCTCTTTTTCTCTCTCAACTACCTATGCACACAGACATACAACCACCCATGCACATAGATGCATAAACACATACGCATTTACTATGTGACCCATCTTTTTACCTTAACACTTATATGCATACACATATTATTTTTTCTACCCTTTATGTTATAGAGATAGGTATAGATACACCCACACACACATAATCTCATTACTTTTCCTTGCCCCTCCTATACACATTTACACAATTGATTGAAACCACATGCATAATGCATGCTCGTGCATGCACATGCAAGTGCATGCTCACATGCGCATGCACACACACACCCCCCCCGCCCACCCACACGATTGCGTATTAGCCTGATGTAATCATGCTCTTGCAATAATATGTTCAAATTGAACTACCTAAGAAAAATTTGACTTGATACATAAAAAATGTTTCTTCTAAAATCTTAATAGAAACACACACACACACATATTTTGTGTGTCTGTGTCTCACCTTGTAGACCTCATGACCTTATGATTGTACTGGGCATGTTCTTGTGTGAGACCATGTTTATTTGATGAAAGTTTGCATTGCATATATGTTCTTATATGCACATTTTCACTCTCAAGTTTAAATAATTACTACCTTACAAAGTTTTTACTAGACAAAAGGGTTCTTTCCAAGACATAGTGATGTGCCTTGATTTAGGTTGTATAAAAGAATGGAGCAATATTGAGACACACATATCTACACATATTTGAGGATCCAATATACTCAACCCTTATAGTGAGACACACATTTGGGATGAATTTGCAATAGAGCATGCTCACACATGAGTACATGCATACGAACCTGAAAGTTAGTTTAATGACTTGGCACATGGGTGAGAATCTTAATCAAAATATCAAAGAGTTTTGGAAATGTCTATTATGACCTTGAGTTTCCCACCTTGTAGTCAACCCTTCTTTGAAACCTTATCTTGTAGCACTTTCACATAAGTTTACAAAGTTGTAAATGCTTCTAGGTCAACTCCCTCATGAGGATTTATCTCGTGTGCTTACTTGTCATTAAGCCCCTCATATTGGAAAGTCAAATGTCTTTTCACTTTTTATTAATGTACCATGCTTGCTAGCATATTATATTGGTCTCCATCTTCATGATTTTCCTATCAAGATGCAACCTTTTGATTGGATGTGATCGTGAGGTCCTTATTTTGATTCTTCACACTTAGGAATTATGCACCATGCATTTTATGGAAATAGTGTATCGTTGAGCAATAGTTTTGAGTTTAGTTTGGTCTTTGTATCTTCCTAAAAACAACAATAGCTTGTGTATGAGAGTTGGCAGTAATGTTGAGATATCCTCAAAGATTGATTGTGGATAGGGAGTTGACTGTATTTGCATTTTTCAAAGTTGCTCTCAGGGGCTTCCATGGCCCTTGCATTAGCTTCAATGTTGCCTTTGGGATCGTTGAATGCATAATATGCATAAGTTGATAAATTAATTAGCATATATAAGCTGATATTGTCAAAGTTTGGGATGATTGAACATAGGTCTTCATCATCAGGTGAACAACATGCATGTATGAAATGAGAAGTAGCCTCTTAATATATGCTAGATAGGTGGCCATACTAATTTAGTCACACAGAAACATAGTATGCCTATTGCTTTGAAACTATGTTTATAGGCACTTTGAGTAGTAGCAAACTGTTGAGTGATTCTAACCTACCTCTTCTTTAGTTTGATCTTATTCTTGTGCCACTTCATCATTATGGCACATACCTTTGGCTTCTGATATAACTTGCTTTTGAAACCTTCATAACCAGGCTTGGTAGCACAACACCATTATTGAAACGAAAGGCTGATAATGGGCTTATATTGATGATCTGAGATCTAACTTAAGGACCATGACTTCAAATTGTATATGTCATATTGCTATCGTAAGGTTCCCCATTACACATGTAGGCCATACACATGGCAACTTGGTTTTTATAACATGAGAGTTGTCTTGAATACAATGAAGGTCACCTATGTTGTAATGATACTTGGTATTGACAACATTAGGGTCCTGTGTCTATCTCTATGGCCTCTCTTTCCGAGGTTGGCTTACATTGATGAGAGATATTATCTCATAGTAATAGTGTAGCATGCAAATGTAGTCGCATGTACCTTGAACATAAGGGTTTTTTTTTTGTTATTCTAGTGGGGATGTAGTAATTTAATTTCAATTTCATAGCTTAGTGAAGTTACTTTTTTATAACAAGTATTTTATCCTTTTCATATGGTAGAATATGAATTGTTCAAATTCATTAATGACTCAAGCTTGAGTTTTGACTACTAGAATCAACTTGCTCTCAACATGTACCAAGCATTAGTGAAATGCTTTTTTTCACTTAGAGATGCTTGATTAAGAATACTTAGTACATAGTAGCATTATGTTGGTGGCCTCTTTTTTTTGTAAACATAACTTATAATAGCAAATGCAAGGATAAAATGAAGTTTCCTTAGCATAGTTATATGATTGTAGCCTAGGATTTAATCATTACAATATCAAGCATTATTAAGTTGTTGATGCTCCCACTAAATTGAATTGCAATTGTCCAAAGGAATGGTATAATTTGTGAATATTGCAAGATCTACTAAAGTTTTCCTTGGATGGCTTTGCCCAAACATAATTTTACATTTTGAGCCTTTCAAATCTAATGTCTTCAACTGTATTATGATGCATTAATCATTTTTAGTCCTAAGAGCCTTACTAAGCACTCTATGAGATGCCTTCCATTGAACATTTATTTTCTTGGAGTTTTTCTCTATATTTATCCAAAATACTTCACATTTTTCTCCTCAATTAAATTGATATAAGTCCTCATGGTTTAGTTTTTCTAGTCTCTTTGTAGGTGCAATTAGGATGACAACCAAGTCCCATGTTGACACCTACAATATGCATTACATAGCAAAGTTATCACCTTCATCTTTTCTATGGACACCGGAAATAGCTAGACCCATTGCTAACTCAACTTGGAAAGACTATCCATAGGGACTTCTTAGACAAGCACACAATTTTATATTTCTTATAAAAAAGTTATGCCTTTAAATCAATCTCATGGGAATTTAAGCTTTATATTATCATGAAACCTTCGTATTCTCACATGAAATTATAGTATTATTTTCTTACAGCTCATACTATTGTAGAATTTGGTATCTACTTCTAGTTTCTATCAAATTCTTGTAGATCTATTGCATTAGTTTTAATCATCTCTTTTTGTGTTAAAAATTTAGTTATTTTTTTCTCAATTTCTCTATATGATTGAATTTTTTATTGAGGAAAAATGGGTGCACACGTGCGCATGCACGCACACATTAATTTTGATAATGGCAAAGTATAATATGCAATTAACACCATAGATAATTTGATTTTCACAATGGCATAATTAATGCCACATATGATAAACAAGAGAATAAGACTTGTTAACATCAGTCATTTACTTCTTCATCTCATAACATTCTCGAACAATAATCACCTTAGGCACAATCTCCTCCTAAATGATACATAGATTCTCTAGAGTATTGTAATAATTGCCACATTTCTAGCAATACTCAGTTTGCATAAATTTGGGATAATACAAAATGACGAAGACCTCAATGTGTTTTGTCCTAGTATGGAACATTGGATTCCTAGCTAGATGTATGCTGCTCATGTTGTCACAATGAATGACAACTAGACCATCTCCCTGCACATTCAAATCACCTAATAACTTTTGTAGCCATACCACCTCACATGCTGCCATAGTAGCACCTCTATACTCAGCCTCCATACTCAATAAAGCAATTGTAGGTTGCTTTTTGCTGCTCCATGTAATTGTTGCACTACTAAGGGAAAACATGAATCTACTAGTAGATCTTATGTCTCAGCCCAATCTACATCTGTGTATTCGAAGACCTGTACATCCCTACCTGCCTCATAAAAAGTCCATGATGTAAAGTGGACTTCACATATCTCAATATACATCTAATTGCATCCAAATGAGGCTTTCTAGGCACCTACGTAAATTGATTGACAAGGCCAACAACATAGCATACGTCTGGCCTTGTGATAGTCATGTAAATCAAACTCCCTACTATCCTCCTGAACATAGTAAGGTCTTCTATCTCATCCCCAATGTCGGAACTCAACTTCACATTTTTCTCCAATGGTACTGAAAGAGGCTTACATGATGTCATACCATACTTGGATAACATATCCAAGCCAATACTGCCTTTGGGATAGCCATATACCATCATTGCATGTGATCACCTCAATACCAAGAAAGTATCTTAGCTCACCCAAATCCTTCATCTCAAACTTCTTCTTCAAGAAGTCCTTAACTTTAGCAATCCCATTGTCACTATCACCTGTAATAATCAAGTCATCCACATAAATGACTATGATGACCAAACCTGCATCTCCCCTTCTCACATAAAGTGAGTGATCAACATCAGAAATACAAAATCCAATATTGACGAGATACTCTCCAATCTTGTTAGACCATGTTCTAGGTGCTTGCTTCAGCCCATAGAGTGCCTTCTTTAACCTGTACACATATGTGGGATGCTCTAAATCCTCATAACCTGTTGGCTGCTCCATATACACTTCTTCTTGCAATTCACCATATGCAAGAAGGAATTCTTAACATCCATTTGCTGCAAACTCCAACCTTTGGTTGCTGCCAAGGCAATCATGCATCTAATAGTTGCCATCCTAGCAACTCGACTGAATGTCTCTTCATAATATATGCCATGTGTTTGAGCATAGCCTTTTGCAACTAGCCTAGCCTTATACCTGCTAATGAAACCATCTGCATTATGCTTGACTTTATAAACCCACTTACAGCCAATAGCTTCTTACCCTTAGGCAAGGGTACCAAATCCCAAGTCTTATTGGCTTCTAATGCAGCCATCTCCTCATCCATTGTTGCATCCCAATGAGCATGACCAACAACATCCTCAAAACAAGTGGGCTCAACATCCTCAACTAGTTTCACCATATAAGCATAGTGGTGAGTCACATAACCTTCAAAACCAAAACTTTTAACAAGATATTTGACCCTACTAGATCTGCGTACCACTAGATCACTCAATGGAGCCTTTACATTACTATGAGCTCTCTGTACACCTAGTGTCCTGAGACTGAAGGAATACCAAGCTCATCATCCAAACTCTCTGAACCACTAGAATCTCCATCAAATCCCAAATGACTAATAGATGCATCATTACCATCCAGCACTTTCTTCTTTCCTTTGTCTTTGCCTGCAACACTTATAGATCCACCTGAAGATGTGGGGCTACTCCTTAGTCTCCTAGACCAAGGGCTCAATGTAGGTGTAGTACCATATGATGTTTCTAGTCCACTAAGACTCCGTGATTCTTACTTTTTTTTCTACACATAGCTGTCATGATCATTATCATCATCTAATATATCACCAACAGGTACATACCAACTGCTCATCTCATCCAAAATAGCATCCCTGCTCACTCTGAACTCACCTATGACAAGGCTATAACAACAATACCCTTTCTGCTCTAAAGAGTATCCAATGAAAATACATTTTTTAGCCTTTGGATCAAGCTTCTTCTGTAGCTCATCTGACACATGAACATATGCAATGCAACCAAATACATGTCATCCCATGAACTGTAGATGTGGGAGTTCAGTTCATAATATAGACAACAGTATGGAAAACTTCAAACCAAAAATATTTTGGCATATTCTTTTCAACCATTAATGCTTATGAAACTTCTACAATATGCCTATTTTTTCTTTCTGCAACCCCATTTTGTTGTGGGATATACCTACAAGTAAATTGCCTCTTTATCCCATGAGTCCTCAAGAAGCCACTAAACTCATTAGAAAGGTACTCTCCCTCTCCATCTGATCTCAAGCACTTCACTTTCAAGCTTGTTTCTGTTTCAACAGCTGCCTTGAAAGATTTAAAGTGCTCAAATACATCACTCTTTTCCTTCACGAAATATAGCCATAGCTTCCTTGAACAATCATCAATAAATGTGACAAAGTATTTATTGCTACCAAGAGATACATTCTGTGTAGGCCCCCAAACATCTATATGCACTACATCAAGTATATTTCTACTCACTTTTCTATCATGCGAGAAGGGTTGTCTTACTTGCTTACCAAACTGGCATGCTTCACAGACTTTATGAAATTCTGCAACTCTAAAGGAAGGCAACCCTATCTAATCCTCTGGACTGCATTAATTTCAGTCTTTGTACATTTGCATGTCCAATACATTTATGCCATATTTCAATGTCTACAACCACTCCTTTTTCTTTAGCATTCATAGCAGCATCCATTGTAGGAATTCCAACATCTAAAGTGAACATGCGACCAACTCTACTTCCTTTTGTGACCAACCTACACTTATCATTAAATCAGATCTACAACCTTTTGCATTGAATCAGATCTACAACCCTTGCTCTACCATTTGGCCAACAGATACTAGATTATTTGTGATTGAAGACACATGTAATATATCTATCAGACTCTTTGTCTTGGCCATCATGCAAGGACAAGGGAACCTTTCCAATGTGTGAGATTGGGTAGCATGAATCATCACCCATCTGCACACAACCTAGATTTTATAAGTCATGTATCTCTCCAAACCATTCAACATGACTGGTCATATGATTAGATGCACCTGAATCCACATACCATACATCATCATGTTTTTCCTTCATGTAACTACATTCATCATATGTTGCATAACAAACAAATGCTCATTTTTGTCTTCATTCTATCGTGAAGATGATGCATAGTTTCCTTGCTGCAATTTACACTGTGAATATCATCCTTCTAAGCATAACAATGGGCTGCAATATGACCCGTTTTGCCACAATAATGGCAAACAATAGCAGAATTTCCAGAACCTCTATTCTGCCATCCACCTCTTCCTCTAGAGCTCCCCTTGCCTCTAAAGTTTCCTCGGCCTCCTGAAACCTATATTTCACCAAATTGCTAATTGAACCTGTTTTGCTGATTATCGCCAGCACATCCCATACCATGGCCTCTCAAAGAGGATCTACCAGATACCCATCCTGAACACGAGTAAAATGCTTGGACCTGCTCACCATTTATTTCAGATGAGTCACCCTACATATTGATCTCTTCAGTAATCATGAGAGAGACCAGTTATTCAAAATCTGGAAATGGCTTCCGTAAGTATACTGAAGTAACAAATGATTTCCATGCCTTCTCATTATTAAGGCCACTCAAAGTGGATGAAACCAAATCATCATCATCAAGCATTGCATTAATCGCTGCTAAAGCATTTGCAATGCTCCTCACCTTCAAAACATACTCATTGACAGACATTTTCAAGGCATTCAACTCTTGCTTGAGTTGAATCTTTCATGCCTTTGTATTTACTGAAAACATGTTCTCAAAAATTGTCCAAGCTGCATGTGAAGTTTCTGCATTCTTGATATGTCCCAACATAGTATTATCAATGAATGCAGATAGCCAGTACATCACCTTTTTGTCTTTTGCATTCCATTCTTTCCATGCCTTAAATTCATCTGCAGTGTGAGGGATGCCCAGCTCTCGCTCCTTTTCTTTACCTGAAACAAACTCATAAAGGCCCTTTCCAATGAGGAAGTTCATCACATGAAACTTCCATGAAGGGTAGTTATTATTGTTAAGCTTTTCAATAATGGGATTTCCACTATTCTCTACCATTATCACAAAAAAGATACGACACAGCAAGCTAGTCTTCTGCAGCCTTTCACAACAACTGCACAGCAATACACCAAGCAACCTTTTTCACAGATTGCTCAATAATGCATGTAATCTGTAACTTGTTTGCAGATAAACCTTATGTTTTCTTCCTGGCAAACACCTCAAAAATTATAGATTTGAAATTTGTAACCTGTGCACCCACGTTCGGTCAATACAGCTGAAATCACAGTGTACCGTGAAATGGTTATCCTCAACCTTGTGGCTCTAAAACGGGGCCTGAAATGGCTTTAGATGCCCAAAAAAACTGCACGACTATCTTGAAGGACTTATTCGTAGAATATACAATGCTCTTCTTACACACCAAATCTCACAACAATCTTAGATTTTCGCTCTACCCTGCTTTCGGTGCCTCCACAGGCACTATCCAAGAGAAAGAGTGGAAGAATAGGAGAGCTTCCTACTCATTGCTTGCTTGCTCAAACCTTGCTTCTTTTCCTTCACTTTAGCCTTCAAAATCAGCCTCTCTCAATGGTGTGGCTCTGATACCATATCAAGAATCGTGTAGTGGGGGACTTGCTTGAGTTGTTGCGCCAAACACACACCGTATACCCAAGAGGAAGCTCACTCAAGAACACAAGAAGAGAGATGGAGGCCAAAACGTTTTCTTGTTGATTTCTTCTTCTTCTTCACAACCTAATACAATGTACACAAAGTATAGATAAGATACAACATAAAGGAAAGTGGCCTACTAAGTCAAATAGTGCATAATAGACTACACTAATCGAATGGCACTATATCTTTGCCAGCTATAAGTAGGTGTAACAAACTAAATATAATAAGTGATAAGTGAGTAGCCTTGTGAGTATCATAACGACCACCAACGTGCTAAGTATAGACGTTTGGACCCATCTAGCCAAGCGGTCCATCATCAATGTCCGCACGTGTTGAGCTTGCCATCTCAACACCGGCCCTATCTTGCAAGATCGGACGAAACTCTTGGTGATGTGTCAATCCTGGCAATGTGTCGGCCTAGGCTTGTGTCAACCATGGAGATGCAACAAGCAACAACATCATCACAGTCAATTGACTACAAATGCTAGCTAAGATGTGCACTCTATGGCAGCCATTCCCTCGTTGATCATAGCAGCAAATTACATTGCCACTTCATCTTTGTAAGCCTTCATTAGTCATCGTAAGTGTCACCAACTCACACATCATTATCAATCCCAATCACCATTGGTTAGTCACCACACGTATAGACACATTAGGTCAATATGCACACTCTCAAGCATGCACGCATTCCCACTCTTAGTATCAAATGCACTCTTACACACACACACACACACACATGTCCTTGGGGTACTCATAGTTCACATATGCACATATGTACACACCCGTATGCACATTTAGGCCTCCACTCACATACACATCGATAAGATGTATCGCAAATAGGATAGGCAAATTCCTATGCACTTAAGAGTTAGATACACATATGCCTTCCACTTAGGCTTTGCGAAGCGCACAATATATCTCACATTGGGAAAACACATTATACACAAGGTCACATCACACCTCATAATCCTAAACTCTAATCCTCTTCCATGGGTAATATAACCTTAGATAGGGTGCATAACATTTTGTACACTAGGACCTTAGCACTCCTAGGTGCACCCATATCCATTAATCATAACCCTAGAACAACACATATGTACTCAACAATGCATCATGTCCTTACATTACCCATAAGGTTAGTTAGCATAGCCACAAGCACCATCACCTTACTTCATTCATCCATCCATTTAGCTAACCCGCCCCATCTAGGTCACTAATACTTAACCCTAGGGTGTACTTTTAAGCATCAAATTAACAAACACCACACCCCACATGTTGTAGCCCACACATCCCTTCAAGGGACATAGAATCTAGCCACTTAAGCCCTAGGTCACACTCATGCACTTAACTCATTCACATCTAGATTTTCCCATCCTACTTATACTCATCTAGGTGCACCTAGGATAAGGCATGTTTAATTCCAACTCACCTAGGCATAGACCACCTAGAATCACAATTCACACCGCACCCTAAGCACTTAGGGACGATTCAACTTCATAGATGGGGGGGGGCTTTTGATCAAGTTGTTAAGATCATTGTTTTGAGTTCACATAATCAACAAGGGAACGTTTAAGAGTGCACTAAGACTGTGGGACTATGCAAAAATTTAACACCTGATCCTACAATTTCAACAAAATTTGAACTATCATAGAGTAGAGCTACAACTTGGATTGATAGGCAACATCAAAGCATACTTGCATATGATCCAAACTAATAGCTTATCCCTTTGATCCAAACTCAAGTGAGTTTACTCACTCACTTGTCTCTTTGTGAGTTTTACTCACTCACTCTAACCGAGACTTGATAAGTGACTTGCCCTAAAAGCACTCGTACACTTGACATTGAGATAGGATTGGTTCAAGTTTCTATCAAACAACTCACTTGGTTGCACACTAACCTAGTCACATCACAATATAAATTGTGTAGATCCTACCAAGGGGAAGATAAGTGCCACACGAGATTAAGAACAAATACATCTAAGCTTACAAGGATAACTAGAATAAAAGTCTACGTGATCCATAGTAAGAGTTAAAGAGAAGTGATTGAGCACCTATCAAAAGATTAGCTAAGCACAAGGACACCAACAAGGGACAAAGATCACTATGATTTAATCGATCATACATTGTGAAAGATCACAAGGAAGGTTCTTAAGGGAAATAGATTGACCAAGAACTTGGGAAGATCATCATCATAAAATTCAGATATAAAAAACTTTGGGAAAGGAGAAAACTTGAGAGACTAAGGAAAGAAACATTGGTAAGCCCTAGAGCTTCAAGAAACAATGCATAAACAAGACTAAAAATCAAAGCTTAACAAGAATGGAATTCTCTACAATGGTAAAAAAAGAAAACTTAGGATAGGACTCAATATTGCAAGAAGACTAGTGCACATGGGTGTGTGCGCATGCACACACACATTCTAGCTTAAAACTTGTTATTTATGATTTCTTCCATATTAACCTTTAGATAGCCTTTTTAGGGATCACACAACATGTGTGAGCTCATATAGTACACAAAGCATATTGTGATGCGCACCTCCTTGAAGTTGCTTCTAATAAATACCCATTGTTTTCCTTTTGAGCAATGGGGTAGGCATTTTGAGAATTGGGAGGCACTCACACAACATAAGAATTGATTTAGTTCTCTATTTATGCACACTCATACTAAACACACTTACAAACATACATGTATAAAGCACCAACTTACTATACTTATTCTATTCCATACTAGCACTAAGGTTACAGATGCAAATATGCACTAACATACATGATAACTCTAGATTTTTTTGATGTCTTGCATGTTCTAGTGCAAGTGTTCCTTACTATCTTCTTTATATACACACACAGAGTGCATTCCTACTGGGACACACATTTACTTATTATGCACTGCACACAAACACATGCATGATCATATAGAATTTCTCTCATATACATTTAGGATTAAGGTATATCGCACATTCTCTCTCTCTCTCTCTCTCTCTCTCTCTCTCTCTCTCTCTCTCTCTCTCTCTCTCTCTCTCTCTCTCTCTCTCTCTCTCTCTCTCTCTCTCTCTCTCTCTCTCTCTCTCTCTCTCTCTCTTGTATTTAGTAAATTTTTGACCTAGTGGAAGCTTGTACCCTATAGTATCTACACACAAGAAGATACCTAATAAACTAGTTGTGCTAGGAGTGGTCCTTATGAAGAGATGAAGATAGAATTGTTACTTCAAATACACCTACCTTAGATTCTTGCTAGCATGCCCTAATTCATACTCTTTGGGCTTAGTATATATAGGGATATTGGCAATATTTGTATTTATTGTCCATTTTGATGGAAGTTCTTTATAAGCTACTTTAAACACAAATCATGTCAAAATATGAGGGAGGTGGATGAGGGCTCAAGGGGTTCCCTCTAGCTCATGATAATAACTCTCTCAGTAATTCTTGCTGAATTTTGGAGCCCTTTTTTGTTAACCAAGAGTGCAACTCAAAACTGGGCTTGTTGCCCCTAAGTGGGTTATGTTTATACATCAACTGAAAACTCATATATCTTTGAGTATCCTTGTAGCTTAGAAATAAGCTATTGGAGGATGACTAACACCATTTGTAGGTGGTGTGGTCTAGCTTGAATGATGAAATAAGCAGCTTTCTTGATTTTTGTGCTATAATATATGAACATAGGATGTTTCATATTGCATTATGAGGCCAATTCAAAGTCCACAATATCGATAAACCATAAGGATAATGATGATAGAATATGTGAGGTAATATTAGTAATATTTCATTACGTCTTTATTGGTATGGTAAAATGTTTCGTTGTTGATCATTATTAAGCACAAAGGATAATACTTAGCCTTTTAATGATATGGTTTTTGAGAATTTGAAAAATAACATTTATTGCTTAGTAAAATCTCACTTGGATTTTTGTGATATATTTAGCATTGTTAGTTCATGTAATTTGGATTATAATAACTTGGAACTTGATTGTGATCGATATTGATCATGATACATAAAATGGATGCAAGGTGGTAGTCACATATGGCTCAAAGTATACGATGGACTTTGGGATGGTTATGATCTATTTTCCTTGGTGATCAATAGGAGGATACCTATAGAAAGAAGTAGTATCTAGGCTAAGAAAAGACACACACATACCCCTATATGTCTTTATAAGCAAAGATTTTTAGTTTTTCATTCACTTGTAACTAAAATATTTAACATAACTTCATGCCTAGCCTTGACATTATGTATAAAAAGTTATTAACGACCTATCTTAGTTGAATTTTTTTGTATCCAACAATTCTTGTTTGAGTGATTTGTTTTTACTCGCTAATATTCGATTTGTAATGTTGTAATTTTGAATGATCAACTATATGTACATAATTTATATGTTGTATTTTTAATAATTAATTAAGTTTGTGAAGGATCAACTATACATTTTTGTACTTTTAGTAATGTTGTGCTTTTCATACTAAAATTGATATAAGGCATTAGGGTTTAGTTTTTTCTAGTGCCTTTGTAGGTGCAATTGGGATAATAACAAGGTCTCATGATGATAGATACAATACACATTTGAAGGCAAGGTTCTAACATTCTTCTTTTCTATGGATGTAGGTAACAACTAGATCATTCTCCTATTTAGGCCTAGAAAGACTACTCCTAGGGACTACGATCAACATAACCCAACAATTTTGGATATTTTGGTTTCAATGACATTTTATTCAAATACTTTCTCAAAGTATGGAGTATACTTTCTTCATGTCCTAACGATCTTTATTGGAATTTTCTACTCATATGGAGCTTAAAGGGTCTAGTTTGATTTGAGTTTCGATGTTTTTAATTTTTATGTATGTTTACTTTTACATCTCATTAGCTACCTTTGAATTAGTTATTGATTTCAAATAATTTATTAATTTTTCAATTATCTTATATGATTCCTTTTTTTTAGGGAATCTTATATATGAAACACACATATACATACTATATGGACTTATACACATGCTCATACAGTCCCCCTTTTCCCTCTTTTTCTCTCTCAACTACCTATGCACACACACATACAACCACCCATGCACATAGATGCATACACACATACACACTTACTATGTGACCCATCTTTTTACCTTCACACTTATATGCATACCCATGTATACGCACTTATTATTTTTTCTACCCTTTATGTTATAGAGATAGGTATAGATACACCCACACACACACACATAATCTCATTACTTTTCCTTGCCCCTCCTATACACATTTACACAATTAATTGAAACCACATGCATAATGCATGTGCATGCGCGTGCAAGTGTGTGTGTGCATGCAATGTACGTGCACACTCATGTGCACATGTGCACACACACACACACACACACACACACACACACATACACACACAATGTGTGCGTTTCTATTAAGATTTTAGAAGCAACTTTTTTGAAGTATTAAGTGAAATTTTTCTCAGCTAGTTCAATTAGAACATAGTATAGCAAGAGCATGATTACATCAGGCTATGTGTTTCTATTAAGATTTTAGAAGCAACTTTTTTAAAGTATTAAGTGAAATTTTTCTCAGCTAGTTCAATTAGAACATAGTATAGCAAGAACATGATTACATCAGGCTAATACGCAATCATTCGTGTGTGTGTGTGTGTGTGTGTGTGTGTGTGTGTGTGTGTGTGTGTGTGTGTGTGTGTGTGTGTGTGTGTGTGTGTGTGTGTGTGTGTGTGTGTGTGTGTGTGTGTGTGTGTGTGCGCGCGTGCGCACGTGCATGCGGGTGTGTGTGTGTTGTCTCCCCTTGTAGACCTCATAAGCTTATGATTGACTGGGCATGTTCTTGTGTGAGACCATGTTTATTTGATGAAAGTTTGCATTGCATCTATGTTCTTTGTTAACCGTCAGACAAACAAGGTGGAAAATCTGAAAAATCTAAAGCAGAAAACAAAGGCCAATGCAAAAGTGACACGGAAGACAAAGGCGTGCCAAGAAAAATATGAAAGCACAAGAAGTGTAGAAAATTCCTAAATAAAGGAAAAAGGTGCACAAGAAAAAGCGCAAGTCAATACTTTTGTAAAAGAGCATAAGCGCATCATGGTTTAATTTTAAGAGCGCCGAGCTCTCACCCATGCAATTTGTAAAGGTAGATGGGCAATAGGAAGAAGGAAGCTAGGAAGATAGAAGGACAATGGGAAAAAGGGCCTAGGCCACGGCCGGCCATGAAAAAAGGGGATAAGGGGATGACCGCCCAAAAGGGATTTAGGGTTTTGTATATAGAGTTGAAAAGTGAATGAGAAGCTCATTATTGTGTGTGGCCAAAAGTGGCTCTCTTCTTCTTCTTCTTCTTCTTCTTCTTCTTCTTCTTCTTGCTTGTTTGAGCTTGTGCTTGAGAGAGGGAGTGTGAGAGTGTGAGGGAGTGAGTGTGTGAGGGTGAGGGACCGAGGAGGAGAAGCTCTCCATCTTCTCCTCTCTTCTTCTCTTCTCTTCTCTTCTCTTCTCTTCTCTTCTCTTCTCTTGCTCGCGGCAATGGAGCTTGGAGCTTGGAGATTGGAGCTTGAGGATGGAGCTTGCTTGAAGTTTGCACTTGGATCGTGGAGCTATCGGAGTGTGCGGGAGAGGAGGTAACTCGACCGGCATGGAGGTAAGCTCACAACACCCGTAGATATGGATGACGGCTCAGCTATGTGAGAGGTAGCCATTAGTGCTCGGCTTGGAACACTTGAAACAATAAGCGGTCTGTGGGTCTTGGCGGGTGAGCGAAAGCTCCCACATTTTGATTCTGTTGGCCAGGACCAACAGATTCAATCCTTGAGTGCTTACATGCTTTGAATCGAGCATCGAAATAATGGTTTTCCCCAAACCGGTGCTTGAGGTAGATAAGTAGGAAGCGAGGGAGTTTGAAGAGGTATTTGATCTCCTTAGCGAGTAGTTTTTTGGTTTTTGGACTTGGAAAACCATGATGGAGTAGTGTACGTATTTCCCTTATGATTTTTTCTTGTATTTAGGAAGGATAGGAGAAAAACATTGGAGCAAACAGTAGGGTTTTCTGTTGCTGTACAATAGGCTGAAATAGGGAAAAGAAGGGCATAAAATGAAATTTTTGGTTAAATCTTGGTGAAGGGAGCAAGACTAAGGTGAGTGCAGGCATGGGCAGGGTGATAAGGGGCCAGGAGTGGCAAGGAAGGCCACATTTTGCATTGTAAGGTTTCAAAAGAGCAGGACAGAGGGAAAAGCTTTGTCGTGTGAATCCGCTTCTATATGGCCATCCAGGAGTTGTTTATCCAGCCCAGGCAATTCCACACCTTCCCCTACATGAGTAGATTGGATATGGATGTGCCCGACCAGTAGGAAGGCCTCCATCGCTTGGCACAACGAATTTTCTGAAGTGCGGCAAAAAAACGCATCGCTCTCGGCTTGCATCCGAGTAATGGTGATTCTGGGCTGAGTCCCAGAATTGGTCCTCAGACCACTCGGCCATCGGCCCTCAGACCATTCGGCCATTCGGCCCACCACACTCGGACGCCTTTCACTCGGCCCGTCTGAGTGAAGCATTCGAACCAACTTGTTATTCGGCCCGGCCGAATTGACCACTCGGCACACTTGACTCGGCCCACCTGACTCGGCCTTTGGCCCACTCAACCACTCTGCCCTCGGACTAGCCGAATTTGACACTCAGCCCAGTTACATTCGGCCCTCGACCCTCGGCCCTCGAACAGGCCAAGTCATGCATTCGCCCCCTGCAATTCGGACCTGTTGGGCTGAATTTGGATTTTTTCAAATTGTAACCTGCAGACCCTAAAACTAACCGAGAGACCATATAGAGCTGAAACCATATCATAGATTGATCACTGGGCTGAAATTTAGACCAAGTAGTTCAAAGTTTGGCTACGAACCATCCTTCAAATTGCACATGGTGGCCCGCCAAATTAGACAGGTCCTCCAAATTAGACCCTACTATAGTAATGGCTCTACACAAGCATGGATTCTCACTTGCAAAAGAGCAACCAAAAGCCCATACCCGAACAAAGACAAACAGAGACCCTAGAACCTCAATGGGCCAATCTGGCCAACAAGGGCAAAAAGGACACACTGCTGAAACACGTATGTGTTGTGTTCAGATTGCATCTAGTCAAAATAGAAAGCAACAACATCAAGCTACAATGGCGAGAATGACTAGATATGACAGTCCTGACGATAGATACTCCTTGAATAGCACTACACAGACGATCCATGACATCACTGGAGAATCCACACCTGGTCGTGCAGTTGGGGACTCAAGGGCATTTGTCAAAAGGCTTAAATTTACAAGCCAAGACCCGAAAGATGAAGACATAGTATCACCTGCTTATCTTAGGGTCAAACTCACTGTGAAAAGAGAGCACACTGCTGATGCTCTGATTGATAAAGGAGCTAATTTTAATATCTTGACCTATGAAGCATGGACCCTACTAGGCCAACCAGAGCTCACACCGACTAATGCAACTCTTAGCCCTTACGGGGGACACCCACAAGCACTCATAGGAAAGTGCAAAATCCTTGCGACAATTGAAACTGAAAGCTTGCCTATCCTATTTCATGTTCCTCCAAATAGTACTAGTTACGGGAAGGAAACCCTCCTTGGAAGACCCTTCAAAAGGGCGACCAAGTGTGAGGCCGACTATGTAGCATAGATGATACACCTGACACTACCAAGTGTGAGGATAGTCACAACCTTTAGCAAGGGTGACCTCATCGAACCTTGAGGGAAAGGCAAGGAAGGTGCTGACATAACAATCAAGCCTACTAACGAGAGCAAGGACTTGTTGGAAGAGTTGATACAAGCACAGGTCGAACAACAAGAACCGGTGAGTGAGGCCATGCCTGAAATAAGAAGGTCAGGAGACAATGCCAAGGACGGGCTTTGGACCTACAAATATTGTAGAAGACCCCAAAAGAAGCCGAAGCCTTATAGACAAAGGCATCGATGGAGGGTCGGCACAATGCCGTAATGGATATCCAAAGCATTGCTAGGTGCTCAAGGATATTACGCAGGTAACCGATGGATTTGGGTGCCAAAACCCCCTGCTAAACCCCCTTTGTCGACCAAAGGCCAAATTGTACCAAGAGCAAAGAAGCATAGGAGGAGATCTAAACAAAAAACCAAGTCTCGAGTCAAAATCATTGGAGTGACCGAGCCCCTCACAATCGAAATCAAGAAACCAAACGGAACTAATCGGAGGGTAGATTCTCAGTCTAGCGTGTTGACAAGCAAATATCACATGTAATTATTGAGGATATGCAAAAGCCACTAGTGCCCAAGGAGCCTTTGATTCCCCAAGAGGATAATAGGCATCATAGGCACAACATTGCTCATGGCAATCTTAAATGCTCAACAAAGCAAATAGTAAAATCATCTAACAGCCACGAGTAAATCTTCTAGCCAATGTCAGAGCCACTTAGGAGTCCCAAGTCTCCTACACCCTTTTTCCCTAAATGGACACAGGAAGCACAACAACAGTCATCAAGTGCAGCTACTCAATCCCAATCTCTATCTCCATCTAAGCTTCCAAATGTCCAAGAGGTGGGACATGACACCATCCGTAGCTCTCGGCCAAAGGATATGCCTGTGCAACCTAATGTGACTAGATCTACACAAGTGAATGCTCAAAGGAAAAAAAAGGACACGACCACTTCTAATCACCCTAGGGACTTGTCAGCGCAATCCACCAAGAGTAGCCAGCCCACTGGACTAGCCACTACTACTTCCAATCACGGATCACAGCAGTCACAACCCTTGGCCGTGACAACGACCCTTGCGGAATGTGTCCTTAGCAGTCCAGCTGTGGAGGAGGTGCCGCAACCAGCATCCTTGACAACTCCAACACTTCCAAAGCACCTAAATCCTAGGCTTGAGGAGAAACCTCTCAAAGATGTGGCCAAGGAGATGGCACATCTAACCAATCAACCTAGCAAGGCTGTCCAGCAGGTCACAGCTACGTCCCATGAGGACATACCAAAGAAGGGGAAAGATAAGGCCCAACCAAGCACATCAACGGTTGACCTAGTTCAGGGTCCTGAGTCATTAAGTTATGCACCTTCACTGACCAAGAAAAAGAGGAGAAAATAGCAAAAACAACAATAGTTGCACGTGGTTGTGGACCCCAAGAACATTGAGACCAAGAGCGATGGAGAGCTGAGGAATAAAGCATCAAGCCCATCCACCAAGGAACCCATTGATGTCTCTCCTAATAGTGATGAAACGTTACACACATTTATGTGTCTTGAAAAATCAAAGCAACCATTACCTTGATACTCAATCCACCGACAACAGAACTCACATTGACCTATCAAGAGTGGATACAACACTATCACAACAAGGGGACAAATCTATACCAGTCACATCCGAGGAGAACCATGACACAATAGCAGCAAAACCTCAGGAAAAATGCACAAACCCTGAGAGCATAAGAAATCCTAGTGTTGACCAATCTTGCTCATCTAGGCCTGAGCCCCTAGCTATGCTAAAGCCTAGGGAAACTCCTAGAACCTTGCATGAGATAGCAACCGAGCAAGCCCTCGTTGAACATAGAAGTATCGCTGAATGCTTAATTGAGTTGGATGCTAAACTCAAAGTATTTGCACATGTCTAAGTCCTTGCAGACATGGGTGCATTCCCTAAGGAGCAGCTGAAAGAATACTTCCCATTTCCCCTATCCTAGGAAGAGCAAGAACATCTTGACGAGCACTATGACATGCTCCTGCATGAACGCATGCAACTCACCTCTGATGAGGAAGCTGACAAACTACACTTAACTGTAACATTCAATGATGTGCTCTGCCAACCAAATCTCTTAGAGATAGAGAAACTAAAGCAACAATCAGAGGGTCAAAGTCAATTCAAAAAATGTTGTGTTGAAAACTGTGTTGCAATGGCCAAACTAGGAGCCCAAATTATGACAATCTCAGAGGAGCGATTGGCCAAATGGCGATCTCAAGACCTAACCTATGTGGCACCAACTTCCTTTCGAGTAATAACTGCCATTCAAAGTACAGACTTAGCTGGAACTAGCTAAGAGAACTCTTTGGCTGATAAGGTTCTCACTGAGGAAGAGTTACATGTTGCCAGTATACTCGGACAAGGTACCATGCTACTCGATGTTGCAAAATATCTATCATTATTGAGTATGCTGCCACGAGTACTAGATGCATGTGCCACACTCCAGTACAATCCTAAGTTCTACAATTGGTTTTTATCCTTGTGAAGTGACATGGATTCGTAAACATGTACATAAATACACAAACAATGAACTTTGTGACCCTATATAGATAATATTAACACACACAAGCAATGATAGTCAAGCGCAAGGAGAAGAGTTGGGTTTGACAGGCTGAGCTCCTCCGGTCCTCCTCTCACCACACATTTAGAAGTCGTGTGACCATTCCCACCTCCAAGAGGAGGGCATGCAACCCTCATTATCGCCATACGAAGCTTTGACCAACATCTCTGATGGTGTATATGGGGCACCGTCCCTTTCTATACACATTTCCTTTTTTTCAATCTATCCTTCCAGGGATGAGCCCTACTCCACTCCATGGCAACCACTCTGTACAACTTAGCATAAGCCAAGATCTGCTAATGGCTAGAGGCAAAATGAACATCAATAGGGGGTTGTCCCTCTACAACAAATGTTGCATGCCTCACCTCACCCCTCCTCGTCATATGCGCTAGATAACCCACTATATAATCCCTTCCATGCGAATAGTTTTATCATGCCTCAGGGCCTAATCCTTGGTTCGCAATTTGCAGGTTCCCCCACAATAGCCGACATGGAGCACCCGGTGCAGCTGGCTTGCAAGGATGCTATTCACCATCGGAGGGAGCATGGAGCACAAGCTCCTCTGTCGGAATGCTACGTACCTACCCTTGAAAGGTATGCAAAGAAACGATGCCCCAAAAGACATCGCCTCGGACGTAGGCCAAAAACTCCCTAGGCCAGGGGAACAGAAGCTCAAGGGAATGCCCGGGGAGTGGCAACCCTGACCATGCAAGTCCTTCCCAAAAGCTTGGGCCCTAGGTGCTCCAAATAGAAGAGGGCAGCTCGAGACAAGCAAGAATTTGATGCATTGTTTAAAAGCATTCTAGAAACAGTGGTGGCCAGGGACTACACCATTCAAGTCCCAACTAACATCTTCCCTGCCCGACCTCACAGGAGCCCCTCACCAGCAGAGCCTCAATTGCCTGACCACCTGGACTCGCCCCGCCTCATACAAATGGAGTAGCCCCATGTTTTATAAAACGTTTATCAAATGCTACCTGGCCATGACTTTTTTTCTCTAAATGGTTAAGTGCTGGCAGGTTCCCCAATTGTACAAACTTTTCATATCTACGTTTAATATCTTTCATGCATTTAGCAAAAGAAAAAGATAATCAAGCACAGGGGATAAGTATCTAAGTCAACACCATGGAATTCAGATAAGTGATGTCTTCTGGCGTTGCACTGGTTTATTATAGTTGCGGCATGTGCTGTGCATGTACTCTCATGAAGTGACAAGTGGATGCAGGATGATGCAGGTCTTTGTGCGAAAGTGTTCAATACCCAAGATACCGCAAGACCACCAACCCCACGAAGAGCCGCAACAAAGCCACACTGCTCAAAGTGAAAATCCCCCTTGCCAATCACCCACATCACATGGCACAAAGCATGATCATGACTGCTTTCTCTTTCTAGGTTACACTCTACACTGGGCACTCACGGCAGCTCTTACCTCAATTGTACCAACATCGCACGTTCCAAAGAGGGTTGCAAAATCTCAAGTATATCTCCCCATCTCAACAACTACTTCTCCAAGAACGAGGCTAGGACACCATCATCGCTGTAATATCCATTTCATAAGCCTTTGAAGCTTGACATTTCCCAACCCATTGAAAGGCTGATAGCCTCAACATATTGCAATGGTTGTACTCAGGCAAGTCCAACGACCAAAAAAAAATGAAAAAAATAACCAAAAAAAGAAACGAAAAAGAAAATGGAAAAGAAAAAAAAAGAAAAGAAAAGAATGAAAAGATAAGAAGCACCCATGATCACAACATAGCACCTAGGGATCCTCAAATTAGGTAAGTTAATTGACCATGGTCGGCTGGCTCCGTCCCGAGTCCCCTATCCCTTTTGCATCACCCACAATTGTTCAAGGCACATCAAGGGGGGCAAAACATACATAGGGAGCTTGTCTCACCTATGGTTAAACCTATCACCTTGACCCATTTGCATGATTCCCTCTTGCACTCTGTCTTACTACCATTGCAATCAATCGTGGTAAGCACCGCAAGAATGGCCATGAAAAGTACACCATCCTCATCATGCAGGTCCAATAGTTACCAGCTTATCAGAAGTGCAGTGCCCCTTGTTCAATTATGCTACATCATGCAGTCATAACACAAAGAATGTCTCATACACCTTCACGTGTACTTCTTCTCAACATGGACAACTTTGCTTCACCCACACGTTGTTACGAGAAACCAGCTTTTAACTACATAATATCTAAGTATGCATGAGCACTCACATAATATATGCACCAAAATATATACACAGTTTGGGTCCTCAAGTGCAAGACAATACTCTTAGCTTGCTTAGAGTTTGACCTATCTCCCAAACTAATTGAACTACGTCTTGTGCACAATAAAGAAGACTAGCACTACCCCTAGGGAGAGACCACATATGAGAGGTTTTCAATTGCCCTCTGAATTCTTATCATTTATCATCATGCAAGCCTGCCAAGAATCATCATGTGCAGAATCCCAAACAAACCGCCACTTGTGCTGGCCATCAGTGCAATCCCCACAAAAAACAACCCTATCACCAACTTCAACAACCCTACCACCAGCCACCTAGGCCACCAACGTGTCCCCACCAACGACCTTCCTCCACACTGCCACCAACACTCCTCCATGGCAACCATAGACGTCCTTGCTGCCCACGTCTTTGGTGCATGCGAAAGCCTACTACCTACAACTGTGAGTGCCATGGGACTGGCACTCGTCTAAGAGGGGGGTAATATTAATCGTCAAACGAACAAGGTGGAAAATCTAAAGCAAAAGACAAAAGCTAATGCAAAAGTGAAATGAAAGACGAAGGCATGCCAAGAAAAATATGGAAGCACAAGAAGTGCAGAAAAGTCCTAAATAAAGGAAAAAGGTGGACAAGAAAAAGCGCAAGTAAATACTTTTGTAAAAGTACGCAAGAGCATCATGGTTTAATTTTAAGAGCGCTGAGCTCTCACCCATGCAATTTGCAAAGGTAGATGGGCAGTAGGAAGAAGGAAGCTAAGAAGATAGAAGGACAATGGGAAAAATGGCCTAGCAGCCGGCCATGTAAAAAAGGGGATAAGGGGATGACCGCCCGAAAGGGATTTATGGTTTTGTATATAAAGTTGAAAAGTAAATGAGAAGCTCATTCTTGTGTGTGGCCAAAAGTGGCTCTCTTCTTCTTCTTCTTCTTCTTCTTCTTCTTCTTCTTCTTCTTGCTTGCTTGAGCTTGTGCTTGAGAGAGAGAGTGTGAGAATGTGAGGGAGTGAGTGTGTGAGGGTGAGGGACCAAGGAGGAGAAGCTCTCCATCTTCTCCTCTCTTCTTCTCTTCTCTTCTCTTCTCTTCTCTTCTCTTCTCTTGGTCATGGCAATGGAGTTTGGAGCTTGGAGCTTGAGGATGGAGCTTGCTTGAAGCTTGCACTTGGATCGTGGAGCTACCGGAGTGCGCGGGAGAGGAGGTAACTCAACCGGCATGGAGGTAAGCTCACTACACCCGTAGATATGGATGGCGAGTCGGCTATGTGAGAGGTAGCCATTAGTGCTCGGCTTGAAACGCTTGAAACAATAAGCGGTCCATGGGTCTTGGCGGGTGAGCGAAAGCTCCCACATTCTTATATACACATTTTCACCCTCAAGTTTAAATAATTATGTACCTTACAACCTTTGTACTAGACAAAAGGGTTCTTTCTAGGACGTAGTGATGTGCCTTGATTTAGATTGTATAAAAGAATGGAGCAATACACTCAAACACATATATCTACACATATCTGAGAATCTAATATACTCAACCCTTATAGTGAGACACACATTTGGGATGAATTTGCAATAGAGCATGCTCACACATGAGTACACACACATGAACCTGAAAGTTAGTTTAATGAGTTGGCACATGGGTGAGAATCTTAATCAAAATATCAAAGAGTTTTGGAAATGTATATTATCACCATGAGTTTCCCGCCTTGTAGTCAACCCTTCTTTGAAACCTTATCTTGTAGCACTTTCACATAAGTTTACAAAGTTGTGAATGCTTATAGGTCAACTCCCTCATGAGAATTCATCTCGTGTGCTTACTTGTCATCAAGCCCCTCATATTGGAAAGTCAAATGTCTTTTTTGCTTCTAATTAATGTGCCATGCTTGCTAACATATTATATTGGTCTCCATCTTCATGATTTTCCTATCAAGACACAACCTTTTGATTGGATGGGATCGTGAAGTCCTTATTTTGATTCTACACACTTAGGAATTATGCACCATTGCATTTTATGGAAATAGTGTATCGTTGAGCAATAGTTTTGAGTTAAGTTTGGTTCTTTGTATCTTCGTAAAAACAACAATAGCTAGGGGGCATAAAAGGGCATGCATACATTTCTTGAATAATATAGGACTATTGTTTCTTTGGATGAGTCGGCCCTCCCATCCAACATCCTCAAGATCAGAAAAAGGGGAGATGTCACTCTGATGCACCATATAGCATATAAATGCTCCATTGATTGTGTATGAGAGGTGGCAATAATGTTGAGATATCCTTAAAGATTGATTGTGGATAGGGAGTTGACCATATTTGCATTTTTCAAAGTTGCTCTCAAGGGCTTCCATGGCCAAATCAAAGCCTAGAGTTCAACATAAGAAAATCTAGGCATCCCTACATCATGTGTAGGCATTTAACACATAAGCCTTAATAGTGAATGCTTGCTACCCACATGGTATAATAGGAAATAAGCCTTCAAATTCACAGCTAAACAAGCTCTAATCAATCCAAAAGAATTTATTGAGCACATCAATACATCATTTGGGCATTGCGAAATTCTCCATAAGCATCCATAGAGTATTAACTTATCAAATACTTTCTATCCATAAAATGAACAACAATTTTCCATTAACTATAGAGCAATGGCTAATCTAAAACTCTTCAAATGATGCAGTATACGAAGCCAAAGGAAGTTAGGAAGAACCACCAAGTTCCCGAAAATGACCAATAGGAGTAGTAGGATGAAATGAAGTAGGTGAGGGGGTTAGGGTGCATGCCTAAAAATGCACTAAAATTTATGGATTGTTCCCTACTCTCTACCCTGGCTGCTATTGACTGTGTTGGGGCTCATGGCACTCACAAACAACTTGGGGAAGGCTTCCGGGAAGGTGGGGACCTCATCCAAAAGCAATGGGGTTGATATATACCTCAATGAGTGGCTACCATGAAAGCCAAGAATGAACCTCTTTGCTCGGATTGAATTGAATATTGGTGAACCTCCTTGAATGCCCACTTTGATATTGGTTGGAGCAAGAGGTGAGAGCACAAGCAGAAGAAAGAAGATGCAAGAGCTATGGAGGTTCAAGTAAGAGAGAGCAAGATGCTATGTGGGAATTCCAACAATCACAATAACCTACCTTCCCTTATTCTATTTTCAAAGAAAAAATAAAGAGAAAAATGATAGTAATGGGTAGCTACCACATGCAGCATGTGTGCGGGCAATAAGTATAAGTAAATGTAGGTAGCTAGGCAGAGGTGGCCTTTATACCCCAACATTAATTTATATATATATATATATATACCTCCCAATATTTTTTACGTCTTTCTCTCCCTCTTCACTTTGCTCACTATTTTCCTCTCCCCCTTATGCCAGCCCCATATCACTCTCTTTTTTTTCTCCCTCTTTTCCTACATTCATATTACTCTCTTTATTTTTCTCTCTTTCTCCCTCTCTATCTCCTCTTTTTCTCTCTCTTTTTTCTTTTTTTTTATCTTCCTATCTACCACCCCTCTCTCTCCCTCCCTCCCCCCTCTCTCTTTCACTATGATTTTTATATTCCTTTCTATCTCTTTCTCCCTCTTTCTTTCTCTCCCCTCTCCATCACCCTTCCCTCTTTCCTTCTCTTTTCCTCTCCCTCTTTCTTTGAACAAAAAATTATTAACTTTCTCTCTCCCTCTCCCTCTCCTCTCCTCCCCTCTCTCTCTCTTTCTCTCTCCCTCTTTTCGTCTCTTTATCCATCTTCCTCTTTCACTACTTCTATAATCCCCTCTCTCTCCTTTCCTCTCTCTCCTTTCCTCTCTCCCGCATAAGCACTATGTACAAAGAAAAATGAGGAAGGAAAAAAGGAAAGGGCTCAAGACTCAAATACGCACAAGCACTCCCTTGAAGCTCTCTTTCACATTGGTCTTCTTATTCTCCTTTGCGGTCTACTTCTTATCCTTTGCAGTTTCCCTCCTTTTCACTTCATGGCCTCCTTCTCTCTCCCTCACACACACATGTGCATGTGCACGCGCGCGCGCACACACACACACACACACACACACTCTCTCTCTCTCTCTCTCTCTCTCTCTCTCTCTCTCTCTCTCTCTCTCTCTCTCTCTCTCTCTCTCTCTCTCTCTCTCTCTCTCTCTCTCTCTCTCTCGTCCGAATAGTCCATGGTAAATGTGCCACCGACTATTTTGGTGTTTATTTTTCCACTATAAGGTGTCCCTATATGCATCGGTATTAGTATCGCTATATATAGTGACGAGAAAAATTATCGTTGCTTTTCATTGCTATACTACCAATCCCTTGTATTGAGTATTAGTATCATGTTGTGAGAAAGATGGTGATTTTTTAATACTTACATATTATTCAAGTTTTGTAGGCTCATAGTAGAGGATAATTGAAAATTAACAAATGAATCTATATATGTTTTAGCATATTCTCTTCCTTTAATGGTGATAGTTGTTAGATATTCTTAATACCCCATCCCTATAAGATGCCATCAATGATCCATAGTACTAAAAGTTATAAGACCGTCATTGTGAGGAGGATCCATGTGTGAGTTTGGGGATCCTAACTTGTATGTTAGATTAGATCTATGTGATGAGATGGAAAAAATATGAACTTTTTAAGTCTAGTCTTTGGGTTCACTACAGTACTTAAGTTGGTCACAATTTAAGAAACGTTGCATTAAGTTGCAAGGTGTAGGAGTTGACAAGGAACTACATTTTGGGGTCCCAAAGTTGTGAATGTAGCTACTAGTTGAGTAGTGAGAGGGGATGTCCAAAGACAACACCCTTGATCTAAGGATAAAGGGAATATTTTCTAAAATATCTCATGGCCAACCAGGGAGGATTCGTAATATGGTCAGTCAAATGGGTTGACTTGACTACCTTCCTAGGCTGTAAAAGATCAAATGACATGCTTCAAATATAGAGTAGATGCAAAGTTATCTTGGTCTTGATGTACTCAGGTTCTACCTCAATATGCTCTGACGACGTATCTAGCAAGTGTAGTCAGCTCTAGATTCGCTATAGAGGGAGGTGGCTCAAGTATGACTTGCTCTATTGGTGGAGGTGGTGGCTTTGGTGGATGCTATGGAGAGCTAGAGACCTCCTCTCCTCATCATACTAGAACTAGTTTCTGGGGATGCTATGAAAATACAAATGCGAGGACCATGCAACTGATTGGTACTCCTTGCTTCTATTGAGATTTTGGGAGATTGGCTCTATTATTTGCTACGGAGATACAAATATAGTGTTTCCCTCTTGTCGATTCATAACCCCAACACGAAGAAAGCAAAAGGAAATAAAAAAGACGCAGGGCAAAGGCGGAAAAAAGGTAGCCCGACTGAAGAAAGAATAGGAGAAAAGACCAAAAGCGCAAGGGCAACCTTAAAAGTCCAAGACAAATGCAAAAGGGGAAAGGCGCATTTTAAAATAAAAAGGCGCACCCTAAAATCTTCTAAAAGAGTGCCGGGCTCTCACCCGTGCAATTTGTAAATGTAGACGGGCGGTGGAAATGAATCTAGGAAGATAGAAGGACAATGGGAAAAAGGGCCTAGGCTACGGTCGGCCATGTAAAAAATAGGAAAAGGGGATGACCGCCCAAAAGGGATTTAGGGTTTTGTATATAAAGTTGAAAAGTGAATAAGAAGTCATTCTTGTGGGTGGCCAAAAGTAGCTCTCTTCTTCTTCTTCTTCTTCTTCTTGTTCTTGCTTGCTTGAGCTTGTGCTTGAGAGAGGAAGTGTGAGAGTGTGAGGGAGTGAGTGTGTGAGGGTGAGGGACCGAGGAGGAGAAGCTCTCCATCTTCTCCTCTCTTCTTCTCTTCTCTTCTCTTCTCTTCTCTTCTCTTGCTTGCAGCAATGGAGCTTGGAGCGTGGAACTTGAGGATGGAGCTTGCTTGAATCTTGCACTTGGATCGTGGACCTACCGAAGAGCGTGGGAGAGGAGGTAACTCGAGTAGCATGGAGGTAAGCTCACTACACCCGTAGGTATGGATGGCGCGTCAGCTATGTGAGAGGTAGCCATTAGTGCTCGGCTTGAAATGCTTGAAACAATAAGCAGTCCGTGGGTCTTGGCAATTGAGTGAAAGCTCTCACATTTTGGTTCCGTTGCTAGGACCAACGGATTCAAGCCTTGAGCGCTTGCCCTTTTCGAATCGAGCATCAAAGTAAGGGTTCCCTCAAACTGGTGCTTGAGATAGGTAGGAAGTGAGGGGGTTGAAGATGGTATTTGATCTCCTTGGCAAGTAGGTTTTTTGTTTTGTTTGAGGTTTATGTTGTGAGATGGAGTAGTGTAGATATTTACTTTGTGATTTGGATGCATTAGAGTAGGAGAAAACAAAGAAAAACAAAGAAAATCAGCATTAGGGTTTCTGTTGTCGAAAACAGGGAAAGAAGGTTTGATTTGCTTGCCGATTTGCATTTTGGAGTTTATTGGCTATTCCAGGTATATACAATTCTTCCCCTACATCCATAGCTTTGATTTGGAGATATGTATGATAGGCTGTGACCTGAATCGTGTGATTCAGGAGATTTATCATCGCGCCAGCAAAAAACACGCCATGCTCGGCGTGTCCGAGTGACGGCGATTCAGGGCTAAGTCCCAGAATCGGCCCTCGGCCCACTACCACTCGGACCACTTAACTCGGTCCGTCCAAGCGACCCACTCAGCCCGACCGACTCGGCCCAAAAACTCATTCGGCCCGTCCGAGCAACCCACTCAGCCCGGCCGACTCGGCCCAAAAACTCATTCGGCCCGTCCGAGCGACCCACTCGGCCCTCGGACATCCAGATTCGGACTAGCCGAATTTGACATTCAGACCAGTCACATTCGGCCCTTCCTAGTCGGCCCTCGGACGGTCCGAATCGGGCATTCGGCCCTGTAATTCGGACTTGTTGGGCCGATTTTAGATTTTCTCAAATTTTAACCTAAAGACAGTGAAATTAACCGAGAAACCATACAGAGCCGAAACCATATCATAGATCGATCACTAGGCTAAAACTTAGAGCAAGTAGTTCAAAATTTGGCTATAAACGATCCTCCAAATTGCACATGGTGTTTACCGTAACGGCCCTGCGGGCAGGGGGGACTGCCCCCCTGGACCCCTACAAAGGGGGTTCTGCGCCCTCCGCACCTCCCCCAAGTAGGTTGGAGAGAAAACGTGCGCCATGACAGGTCCTCCAAATTGGACCCTAGTGTAGTAATGGCTCTACACGAGTATGGATTCTCACTTGCAAAAGAGCAACCAAAAGTCCATACCCGAACAGGGAGAAACAGAGACCCTAGAACATCAATGGGCCAATCTAGCCATCAAGGGAAAAAAGGCCACACCACGAGAACACAAAGACATCGTGTTCATACCATGTCTAGTCAGAGCGAAATGCAACATGAGCAAGCTACAAATGCCAAGATGACTAGACATGACACTCTTGACGAGAGATGTATCTTCAGCAACACTACACAGACAACCCAAGACATTGGTGGAGAATCCACGCCTGGTCATGCAAGTAGGGACTCAAGGGCATGTGTCAAAAGGCTTAAATTTACAAGCCAGGACCCGGAAGATGAAGACATAGTACCACCTGCCTATCTTAGGGTCAAACTCACCACAAAAAGAGAGCATACTATCGATGCTCTGATTGATGAAGGAGCAGATTTTAACATCTTGACCTACGAATCATGGACCCTGCTAGGCCAACCAGAGCTCACACCAACTAGTGCAACTCTTAGCCCTTATGGGGGACACCCACAAACACTCATGGGGAAGTGCAAAATCCTTGCGACAATTGAAACAGAAAGCTTGCCTATCCTATTTCATGTTCCTCCAAATAGTGCTAGCTACGGGAAAGAAACCCTCCTAGGAAGACCCTTCAAGAGGGCGACCAAATGTGAGGCTGACTACGCAGCTCAGAGGATACACCTGACGCTACCAGGTGTGAGGTTAGTCACAACCTTTGGCAAGGGTGACCTCATCAAAACTCAAGGGAAAGGCAAGGAAGGTGCTGACGTAATAGTCAAGCCTACTAACGAGAGCAAAGACTTGTTGGAAAAACTAATACAAGCACAGGTCAAACAACGAGAACCAGAGAGTGAGGCCAAACCTGAAAAAAGAAGGTCAAGAGACAATGCCAAGAACGGGCTTTGGACGTATAAATATCGTAGAAGACCCCAAAAGAAGTCCAAGCCTTATAGACACAGGCATCGATGGAGGATCAGCACAACGCCACGATGGATATCCAAAGCATTGCTACGTGCTCAAGGGTACTACGCACGTAACGGATGGATTTGGGTACCAAAATCCCCTGCTAAACCACCTCCATCAGCAAAAGGCCAGAGTGCATCAAAAGCAATGAAGCACAGGAGGAAATCTGAGAGAAACTCTAGGTCTCGAGGCAACAAACCAGACATGATTGTTCAAAAGAAAGAGCCTCAGCCTAGCATGCTAAATAGATAGATGTCATATGTAGCCATTGAGCATGAACAAAAATCATTAGTGCCCAAAGAGCCTTTGATTTCCCAACGAGAGAACAAGCATCATAGGCATAACATTGCTCACGGCAAGGCTGCTCGCTTAACAAAGCAAATGGCACAATCGTCTAATAGCGTTGAGCAAATCATTTAGCTAGTGCCATATCCACCTATGAGTCCTAGATCTCCTACGCCCTCTTTTCCCAAACAGACACAGGAAGCACTACAGCAGTTGTCAAGGACCACTGCTCAATTCCAATCTCTATCTCCATCTAAGCTTCCAAATTTCCAAGAGGAGGGACATGACGCCATCTGTAGCTCTCGACCCAAGGATATGCATGAGCAACCTAATGTGACTAGATCAACTCATGCTCAATCTGCACAAGTGAATGCGCAAAGGGCAACAAAAGGCACGACCACTTCTGATCTGCCTAGGGACTTGACACCGCAGTCTACCAATGGTAGCTAGTCCACTGAACTAGCCACCACTACTTCTAATCAGGGACCATAGCAATCACAATCTTTGGCCGTGACAACACCCCTTGCGGAACGTGTCCTTAGTGGTTTACCTGTGAAGGAAGTGTCGCGACCTACCTTTGTAACAACTCCAGCACTTCCAAAGCGCCTACAACTAGGCTGGAGGAGTTGAGCACAGGGGAACGAGCAAAAAAGCTAGACTCCCCCAAAAGGGAGACAGTTGTACCCACGCAAATTGGCAAGGTTGTTTCGCAGGCCACAACTAGGTCCAATGAGGACACACTAGAGAAGGAAAATGCTAAGGCCCAACCAAGCACATCAGCGGTCAACCTAGCCCAAGGTCTTGAGCCATTAGATGCACCTTCACTGACCAAGAAAAAGAGAAGAAAACAGCGAAAACAACAACAGTTGCAGGAGGTTGTGGACCCCAAGAACATTGGGACGAAGAGTGCCGGAAAGCTAATGAATAAAGCATTAAGTCCATCCACCAGTGAATCCATTGATGCCTCTCCTAATAGCGATGAAACCTCAGACACATCCGTGTGCTCTGAAAAATCAAAGCAGCCATTGCCATCAGCAGTTGCTTTCAACACTCAATCCATAGACAATAGAACTCGCATCGACCAATCACAGTGGATACAACGCTGTCACAATAGGGTGACAAATCTATACCAGTCACATCCGAGAAGAACCATGACAAAATAGCAGCAAAACCTCAGGAAAAATGCACAATCTCTAAGAGCATAAGCAATCCTAGTGTTAACCAATCTTGCTCATCTAGGCCTGAACCCCCAGCTATGCTAAAGCCTAAGGAAACTCCTAGAACCTTGCATGAGATGGCAATTGAGCAAGCCCTCGTTGAACATAGAAGTATCGCAGAATGCCTAGCTGAGTTGGATGCTAAGCTCAAGGTGTTCGCACGAGTCTACGTCCTTGCGGACATGGGTACAGTCCCCAAGGAGCAGCTTGGAGATTACTTGCCCTTCCCCTTATCTTGGAAAGAGCAGGAACACCTTGATGAGCACTATAGCAGGCTCCTACACAAACGCTTGCAACTCATCTCGGGCGAGGAAGCTGATGAACTGCGCTTAACCGTCATGTTCAATGAAGTGCTCTACCGACCAAATCTCGTAGACCTAGAGCAACTAAAGCAACTGTCAGCAGGCCAAAGTCAATTTGAGCAGCGTTGGTGCGAACGCCGCGTTGTAATGGCCGAGAACTAGGGGCTCAGATTATGACAGTCTCTGAGGAGTGATTGGCCAAATGGTGATCCCAAAGGGACCCAACCTATGTGGAAAGCATGGAGAACCAGGGACAGTTAGCTTGCAAGGACGCTCTCCGCAGCCAACGGGAACATGTGGCACGTGCCCCTCCACCAATGCACTACGTGCCCACCCTCAAAAGGTACGCAAAGACGCGAGGCCCTAAGTGACACCGTCCCGGACGAAGGTCGAAGAATCCTCGGGCCAAGAGTATCGAGACTCAAAGAAATGCGCAGCATGTGGCAATGCCAGTTGCACAGACCCCCAACATACGCTCGGGCACCAGATGCTCAAGGGCAAAAAAGGCGGCCCTGGACAGGGAAGAATTTAATGAACGGTTTAAAGACATTTTGGAAACGGTCGCAACCCGAGACTACACCATTCACGTCCCGGCCGACATGTTTCCTGCCCAACCTCATGGGAGCCTCGCACTAGCATCGGCCCAGTCGCCTAGCCAACCGGACTCACCCTGCCTAGTACCTATCGACTAAGCCACTATGATGTACAAGAAGCTTGACAAGTCATCATGCCATAACTTTTTGTTCTTGATGAGTAAAGGGGCAAGATCCCCACTTTTACACACTTCCTTCACCTACTACCGTTAATGTATGCGATCTTAACAAGTAATGAGATAGGCATCATAGCATTCTAAAAAATTATGTCTTAACAGGATTGCATTGGTTCGATGTACTTAACGCAAGTGAGCATATACTCTCACGAAGTGACAAGTGGATGCAGAATGACACAGGTCAAGGTCTAGAAGCATTTGATATCCAAGTCACCACAAGACCACCAATGCCACAAAGAACCATTATGGAGGAAGTGACAGGAATACCAAGTTTCCTCTATCATGACGGAAACGCCACTGGATGAGAACCTAAGGACACCTCTGCAAAGAGCACATATGGCACCTGAGCATGGCCAAAGCATAATCATTGATTACCTCCTCCTTCTTGGGTAAATTCTATGTTCGGGCAGGAGCCACGCTCGCAACAAGGGCGAACATCTCTTCATCATCCAGGATTCAATTCGCAAGATGCTCTGCCCTTGTCCATGCACAGCTCACTCCAAGTGCTACCTCAATTGTTCGATGTCTCACATGTTACGAAGAGGTTTGCAAAATCTCAAGTGTATCTCTTCATCCCAACAACAGTTCCTCTAGCATCAAGGCTGGTGACACAATCATCTCTGTAATATCAATTCTTCATAGCCTTTGAATCCCAACATTTCTCAATCCAAATGAAAGGCTAATACCCTCAATGTATGGCATTGATTGTATTCATTTTCCCCACACACAAAAAAAAAGAAAGAAAGAAAGAAAGAAAGCAAAAAAAAAAGCACACACGATCACATCACCACACCTAGGGGTCCTCAAATTAGGTACGTCCAGTGACCTTGGTCAGCTGGCTCTGTCCCTAATCCCCTAGCCCTGTGTACATCCCCCACAATTTTTCAGGGCACATTAAGGGCAGGACATACCTAGGGAGCTCGCCTCGCCTATGGTTAGACCTGTCACCCTGAACCACTTGCCATTTCTTTTGCACTCCATCTCAATGCCATTACAATCAACAGTGGTAAGCAAGGCATGAAAGACAATGGAAAAGTACATACTTTTCAAGCACTACAAGTAGTCACTAGCTACCAAGAGCTAGACATCAAGGAGCTCAATTATGCTACATGGCCTTGACAAGACCATAATGATGTCTCAAGCAATCTTCAAGTGTACTCCCCATCTTCATCGATAAATTTTTCCATCAACTTAGCCCCTTGCTTCACTGCCCATTGCTATACAAGGAACCAGGCCTAACTCAGTAATACCTAAATACGCACGTGTACTCGCTTAATATTCACACTATAACCTATACACGATTTGGGTCCTCAAGTGCAGGACAATACTCTAGGCTTGCTTAGAGTTCGACCTGTCTCCCAAACTAATCAAAATATGTCTTGTGCACGATAAGAAGACTCTCACTACCCCTTAGGGAGAGACCACCCGAGAGGTTTTCCAATTGCAGGTATTAAAGACTCCAACGAAAGCACCGTCAACTCTACATCAACACTCAACTCTGAACTCTTGTCCTTTACTTCATCATGCAAACCACCAGAGAATCGTCACAAGAAAAATCCACCATGAGCATCCCACGAACACCAACCCCCGTGCCAACTATGAGTGGCCCTTCCCAACAACAAGTAGCCCTATTGCCACCTACAACAATCATATCACCCGCCAATCGGCACATCACACTACCACCAACGACCTTCATCTGCACCAGCATCAGAACTCCCCCAAGGCAAGCCACCACGGTCCCTTCCACCCACATCTTCGGTGCAAACTCCGCCTGCTACCTACGACGGTGAGTGTCATGGGACTAGCAGTCGTCTAGGATGGGGGTAATGTTAACCCCAACACGAAGAAAGCAAAAGGAACTAAAAAAGATGCAAGGAAAAGGCGGAAAAAAGGTAGCCCGACTGAAAAAAGAATAGGAGAAAAGGCCAAAAGCATAAGGGCAACCTTAAAAGTCCAAGACAAATGCAAAAGGGGAAACTCACATTTTAAAATAAAAAGGCGCACCCTGAAATCTTGTAAAAGAGCGCCGGGCTCTCACCCGTGCAATTTGTAAATGTAGACGGGCGGTGGAAAGGAATCTAGGAAGATAGAAGGACAATGGGAAAAAGGGCCTAGGCTACGACCGGCCATGTAAAAAAGAGGAAAAGGGAATGATCGCCCAAAAGGAATTTAGGGTTTTGTATATAAAGTTGAAAAGTGAATGAGAAGCTCATTCTTGTGGGTGGCCAAAAGTAGCTCTCTTCTTCTTCTTCTTGCTTGCTTGAGCTTGTGCTTGAGAAAGGGAGTGTGAGAGTGTGAGGGAGTGAGTGTGTGAGGGTGAGGGACCGAGGAGGAGAAGCTCTCCATCTTCTCCTCTCTTTTTCTCTTCTCTTCTCTTCTCTTCTCTTGCTCGCGGCAATGGAGCTTGGAGCGTGGAACTTGAGGATGGAGCTTGCTTGAAGCTTGCACTTGGATCATGGAGCTACCGAAGTGCGCGGGAGAGGAGATAACTCGAGCAGCATGGAGGTAAGCTCACTACACCATAGGTATCGATGGCGCGTCGACTATGTAAGAGGTAGCCATTAGTGAGCGGCTTGAAACGCTTGAAACAATAAGCGGTCCATGGGTCTTGGTAGTTGAGTGAAAACTCTCACATCAATCTAGTGGAAGGTCATCACTTGTATTGGCTACACCTATAGGCACTGCCACTCCTATGACACCTAGATTTGCTTAGCCATCTATGGGTAGCACTCCTATAAGTGCCACTCCTATAGGTACACTAGATGTACAAGGATCTTCTAGTTATACTTAGGAGCATGCTCATAGGTGGGACATGATATATAGTAGACCTATCCCACCAGGCTATGAGTACTTGGTGGAGATGATGCTTGGTGATGTGTACATGAATGATGAGGAAAAGTGACTCATAGTATGTATGTGTGAGTTATACCAGCAAGTCTTTTGGCACAAAGTATTTAAAAATAAAAAGTGCTAGGGGCTAGCAAGGACTGTGTGAGCATCCTTGTTCCAAGTACCTCTTCTGTGAGATTAATAATTTTTCTATAGGATGGATGAGGGAGTAGATGCACGCTACATGTCTCATATGCATGGAAGGTAGTAAAGAATGACATAGGGAAGCCCAAGTGGCTAGATTAGGAGGATTGGAAGAAGATCAAAGAGGATATTTCTTTCTCTTATAGTGATGGTGGCAGCAATGGAAGGTGGTGAGGGCACATCTAGAGGCAGGAGTCATGAATCACCTTGGGAGTGGTGGCCATAAGTTCTATTTGAAGGATTTTGTAAGTTATCTATTTTTTATGATGGATTTCTTATTTTATGTGTTGCTTGTTGTACTATTAATTCTAACAATACTAATTTATCTTTTTTGTTGTAGCACTAGATCATAAATCTCAATTCTATGCAAAAAGACATGGTTTAATTGTACTCATCTATAAGATCTATGCTAGATGTGGTGGTAGTATGTCATGTCTCTTTTGATAGTGTAGCAAATTATTAGTTTTTTTGTAATTCATTGTCTAATTTAGATTGATATTTGGTTATGTTACATAGCCCTTTCAATAATCCATTGCATCGAGATGAGCTTTTAGATGACCATCTATAACAACTTGGATTCTTGGAGCACCCTTCTCTTTTTTGGCCTTTTCCTCCATACACACTTTTTCCCTTCATTATACACAACTTACTTTTATGCACACTTTTTCCCTTTGTTATACGCGGCTTACTTTTATATACACCTTCTCTCTTCATTGTATGTATTGGGTATGCAATGCATATTGAGCAATATTTGTAGAAACTTTTCCCTATGGTTGTTCGCTCATTGCAGTTCTACATTAGTCATGCTATCATTGTACTTTTCTGGACATTGAATCAATGGATTAATTGTTTTTGGCAATGTGTTTACAATCTATTAAATTATGATGTAGAGTCTTTTAAACTTAATGGTATGATTGATTGTACATGCAATGTGACAAAGTAATATTCTCAGACCATGTGGCTAGAAGGATTGTAGGGCTATACATAACAAAATTTTTTGCACACAAATATCACTATCATAACAAATTTTGTCTAAAGTCAAGAGACTTTAATTATGAAAACTCGTGTTCTAGTCTTCATATCCTAGGCCATGATGTCACTTGCAACACATTGAGATATAGATGATGGACTAACTTTGTGAAATCATACAATTAGAGAAGAAAAGTTAGATACAAAGAAAAAGAGAACAATATGTAAATTCCATGCCCCTTTAAGTATAAAAGCTTGCATTCTAGTCCTGATATGCAAAGCCATGTTGTCACTCCCAAGCTATTGAAATGTGAATGTTGGACTAGCTATGTGAAAGCATACATGTGAACAAAAGCTAGACACAAAGCAAAAGAGAATGACATGCAAATTCCATGTCCAAAAAAAAGTTCCTATTATTGAGGTGAGTCTTGACTAAACATGTGTATTCCAAACAAGGTGTAGCCTAATGCTTGCTCATGCATCCTTTGAGGATGAAGTGTACTTAGTCATCAGAAAGATGGAAAAAGGACGTCCTCAAGCTACGATGGAATCTTAATTGAAGCTTAATGGAATCTTAATTGAAGTTTATGTGGCATTATGTGTTGGGGGTAAAGGTGCCTCCGCCTAGCCGCCCATGTATTACTACACTGACAGTCACCAGCCACTGCACACTACAGGTGGCGGGCGCCCATCACCGTCACTTTATTCTTTATTCTTTTAGTGACAGTTTGAATAAAGGAAGGCCCGGTCACACATTGTGACTGTTGGAGTTCTCATTTCTTGTCTCTCTCTTTCTTGCTCTTGCTCTCCCACCATAGCTCTCGAGTACAAGCTTCGATCCTTCTCACCTTCCAACTGGTATCAGAGCTCGGCTTCCCAACTCTTGAGCTTGGTTCGTGGCATTCTCAGCTTCCCATCGACTCCCCACTCGCATTGGGTCTCCTTCCCGATAGCCATATCCGACTCCTTTGAGCTCCCGTCACTCCTCGACTTCCTGAGCACCTTCTCGGCCCCTTTGGGCACCCTCAAGGAATTCACACAGACGTATTGCTTCACTCTTTACAGGGTTTACCTTAGTTTTCAGCCCTCTTGAAATAGGACAGCCATTACACTCCCAACTCTCATTTCATATGTGGGCTGCTCTCCCCTTGTTGGAGCTTGTTTGAGGCCTTCCTTGGCTTTAACCCGGACCCCTCCGAAGCTTGGCCACCATTTTTTCAGCCCCAAGACCAGCATTTATAGTTGGCGCAATCACGCAGCCCTCCCATATATGTCTTCAGCATTGATAGTCACAACACCAACTCTCCCCCTCCATTGGCACTTGGAAAGGCTCCATTTCGGGCATATGAACATGATTTGATGCTTGATTTTGATGGTTGATGTGTTGGCATAGCATTTGGACTGATTTAACATTGTTTTGGGATTGTCATAACAATCCACAAGCACTTTATGACAGTGTTACACTGACATTTGATCCTACAACTTGTTTGGCATTGTCATTTGATGCCCGGATGTTAGGGGAATGTATGCCTATTGTTTGGCAACCATTTGGAGGTGATTTTGGTGCTGAAATTCTCAATTTTGAACAGTAAATCATTGCTGTACACGGTTGGGCTGAAGTCATTTTACTCATATATGCTTATGCCTATGCTTTTCGGGCTATGTTTTGGGCATATATGGTGATGTATTGACACTTGGGGCTCGGCATAGAGCTTGGTATTGATTCGGGATCATTGTTTGAGCTTGAGCTCACTTTGCAAAGCATTTGGATGCTCCGTCTTGGATGTACTTATGGCATATATGTTGCTTATGTCTGACCGGTCTTGACATGCTTAGCCTATGCCATTACTACATACTAGTTATATTGTTTGGAGCCTATTGCTACTGGAGCTGACCTTGGATTCCCGGAGCTTACTTGAGCTATTTATTGGCTTGCCAAAGTTGTATCTTGGGATGTACTTGATGTCTTATATGCTTATGGATGCTACATACGGATGCTCTACCGCCTACATGTCCGGGATGTACCATTGATGCTTGATCTTGGACACTTGTCATTGGTGCTTGTACATGCTTTGTTCAAGCTTTGTTGCTTGATATTTATGACTTTTGTGCTAGTGGGAGCGTCTTTGGATGCTTGACAGCCATTGAGCAAGCGGTCTATGCTCTTTAAGCTTTTGAGACTATTTGGGATCTTTTACCCTTCAGGATGATGCATGGTTCATATGTCTTGGTTCCTCTGATGCTTATGAGCTGACTCTTTGCTTTGGGTCCCTCTCTTTGTGAGTTGACACCTACTTGTGTCAAGTCTTGGTAGTGGCAGGAACACTTTGCCCCGTTGACTGGGGGTATGCCTACTCACTGGCAGATGTTTGTATGACATGTTTGGGTATTGGATTCATGCTTATCGACTGTCATATGCCTATGATATGCCCGCATGATGTGGGCTTTGGTCTTGGCAGTATCTGATTGACTTGGGATCCGATTTTGGCACTGTTAGCTCTCAATTACTGAAATATGTAATTTATATACTGAAATGATGTACTTTCACTAGTACTTGATGGGCATCAGCTTTGGTTACACTTTTCTCGCCATTTTCTCTCAATTTTGGTGATTTTTTGGTCATTTTCTACAGTAAACAACAAGCAGTTTTGAACTATCTACAGTCTTCCAGCCTGCATTATGGCTAGTTCGTCCACTGATCATGCTATTTTCAATATCACTAAGCTTAATGGTATGAATTACTCTTATTGGAAGAGCCAGATTTGGCAGGTGTTGATGCAAAAATCGCAAATCAAACCTTTGAGGTTGAGCGGGCATCCACCTGTAACTATGCCAGATGAGGAATGGCTTGAGCTTGATGAGTTATGCAAGTCCACTATTGTATTATCTTTCACAGAACAGGTTCATTACAATGTATTTGAGGAAGAATAGAGTGCATGGCAGTTGTGGGATAAAATCAAGAATCTCTATGACAAGAAAAGTCTAGCGAGTCAGATGTATTGACTGGAGTAGCTTATGGATCTGCGCATGAAGGAGAATGTGACTATGTCTGCTCACTTGAGCCAATTCCATGCTATACTCAAGAACTTGACTTCGCAGGACATCAATTTTGCAGAGGATGTCACTCCTCTTTTCTTGCTTGGTACTCTTAATGAGTCATGGGATGTATTCCGCAATGCATTATGTGCCTCTACTGCTACCTTGAAATTATCTAATGTTGAGAGTGCTCTTCTGCTGTAGGAAGAGGGTTAACCGTAAGAATTTGGATGCCTCTTGTGTATCGGATGCTATGACAGTTAGAGGCAAGAATGATGGATATGGAAAGCATGGTAGTAGCAGTGGCAGTGGCCGTGGACGGGATTCTCAAAAATCTCAATCGAAGTCTCGTGGGAAGTCACATAGCAAATCCCGTGGCAGGAATGCGGATGTTACTTGTCACCATTGTGGGAAAAAGGGCCATATTAGGCCACTTTGAATGCAGATCTTCTACAAGCTTGGAAACGACAGAATGTAGATGCATTGTGTGCCTTAGTTACAAGCTGTTCTGACAATGTTTTGACTTTGATTCAACATACAACCGAAGCATCAGAGGCTTGGAATATACTAAGGAGTCAATATGAGACGCGAAACCAAACAAGGATTCAAAACTTGGAGAATCAACTAGCAGTGGAGAAGTTTGCTAAAGGAGAGACAGCTCAAGCATTCATCACTCGAATTAAGAATCTGTGCGATCAGCTTGCTAGTGCTAGGATACAAAAGACTAGCGAGAAGCTAGCTCGGAGGTGTCTTCGGATTTGTCCACAAAAGTTTGATGGACTAGTAACTGCCCTTAATACTCAGGTGAGACCTCAAGATTTGAGTTTTGAGGAGTTTTGTGCATTATTGCTAGAGGAGGAGTTGAGGCTGAAAGCCCAAGAAGGAAGCAACAATGGAGATGCTGCATTCTCTGCCAATGCAAAAGGCAAAGGTGGTTCCTCCACCAAAAATGATGGTGACAAAAAGAAGAAGGGCGGTAAGAAGAAGTTTTAAGGAGAGTGCTTCTACTGCAAGAAGAAAGAACATGCAATCGCAAATTGTCATGTCAAGAAGGCAGATGAAAAGAATGATACCCTTAAAAGTAAAGAGAAAGAGACAGCCAATACGGTTGAACCAAAGTTGGAGTTATTCATGGCAACCATTGAGGAGGTGTGCTCCTCGGCACAAGAAGAATCTACCACTGACTCATGAGTGTTGGATAGTGGGGCCTCACATCACATGACCAACAAGAAAGGTCTATATAGTTCTATGTAGCCTCTACAAGAATCCATCACTGTAACGGTTGGAAATGATGCAAAATGCCCTGCTGCGGGCACAGGTACTATTTCATTTGTTGCTACAAATGGTGATGTCAAAAAGCTTTCAAATGTGATGAATGTTCCCGAAATTAGGAGAAATCTATTATCAATTGCCATAACTAATCTTGGTCATGAAGTGAGGTTCAAGAAGATAGGTGCAGAAATTCTTGACAGTGATGGCAAAGTTGTTGGCAAAGGAGAAAGAAGGAACAACCTATATGAGCTAAGTGCTCTTACAGCCACCGTTGGAGTGGGCACAAGTAAGCTTTGGCACAAAAGGTTTGGCCACATTGGATTTGCAATGTTGAAGGAGATGCACAAGCAAGGTATGGTTGCTCACCTACCTGCAATGAGTGAATTGAAGGAACCATGTGAAGCTTGTATGATGGGCAAGCAACAGAGAAAGGCATTTCCACAAGAAAGAAAGAATAGAGCACAGGTTTCTCTAGAGTTAGTGCATCCTGACTTGTGCGGAAAGATGCCTACACAGGCCTTGGGGGGATCTTCTTATTTTATGTTGATTGTCAACGACTACAGTAGGAAGATGTGGGTGTACTTCCTTCATGATAAGGCTCAAGCTTTTGGTAAGTTTAAAGAATGGCTAACACTTATTGAGAATTAAACAAGGAAAAGTATGAAGAAATTTAGAATAGATAATGGTGGTAAGTTCAACTCAAAGGAGTTTGAAGACTTTTGCAAGATCAAAGGGATCAAGCGTCAATTGACGACGCCTCACACACCTCAGCAGAACGGTGTTATGGAACGTAAGAATTGCACCATTGTGGAGATGGCAAGATGCATGCTAAAGGGCAAGGGATTGCCTAACCGTTTTTTGGGCTGAAGCTATTAATACTGCAGTCTACATTTTAAATCGGAGCTACACAAAGTTTCTCAAGGGAAAAACACCTCATGAGGCTTACACTGGTAAGAAACCATTTGTCTCACACTTCAGAATTCTTGGATGTGAATGTTATGCACATATTCCAAATGAGAAGAGAAACAAGTTACAACCAAAAAGTAGGAAATGTATCTTCTTGGGTTATAGTGATGAGCAAAAGGCTTACAAATTATATGACCAAGAGGCAAAGAATATCATCACGAGCCGTGATGTGGTGTTCAAGGAGCAGCTACATACAGTGGAAGAGGAGAAGGCAAGTTCTTCCACTTTATCATCAAGCAAAGAAGTGGTCCACTATGAACATGTCCTGAGAGCTGTCCATATCCTTAAGGAGGAGGAAGTATCATCTTCAGATGATGAGGAAAAAGTTCACCAACCTAACATCACCCCACTGAAAAAGCCATTGCCACATTGGGTGAAGCAGCTCTATGACCACAATAATCCTATGCCCACATCTGTTGAGGAGAAGGCAGACAAACCAAGGAGGTCTCATAGAATAGAGGAGCAAATGAGGGCTTCTGCTCACATAGTCAATATGGCCTTGATGGCTGAGATTATGAGAGAAGTAAAGGATCCAACTGACTTAGAAGAAGCACTTGCAAATCCAGCATGGAAGGTAGCTATCCAAGCTGAGTATGAAAACATAATGAAGAATGACACTTGGGAGCTAGTGGATCGACCAGCAAAGCGAAAGGTTATTGGCACCAAGTGGCTTTGGAAGGTAAAGTACAAGGCTAATGGTACCTTAGAAAAGTACAAAGCTAGACTGGTTACACAAGGATTTTCACAGGTTGAAGGGTTTGATTTTCAAGAGTCATTTGCCCCAACTACCAGAATGACCACTATTCGCACAGTACTTGCAGTGGCCACCCATAAGCAGTGTCGAGTTTACCAAATGGATGTTAAGTCAACGTTCTTAAATGGTGACCTCAAGGAGGACGTGTACATGGCTCAGCCACCAGGGTGTGAGGTCCTCCCATTCTAAGAACAAAGTGTGTAAGCTCAAGAAGGCATTGTATGGGCTGAAACAAGCCCCCAAAGCATGGTACTAGCAGATAGATAAGTTCTTTTTAAGCTTAGACTTCAAAAAATATGCCTCATATGCTAACTTGTATGTTTACAGGGATGGTGAAAAGTTTGTAGTGATTGTCCTATATGTGGACAACCTTCTTATTACAGGTGACTATGAAGATATGATCAACCAAACTCGAAAGGCTTTGAGTTCTGAGTTTGAAATGATAGACTTGGGCTTGCTACACTATTGTTTGGGAATTGAAGTCTGGCAAGAGCTAGGAAAGATTTTCATCTCTCAGAAGAAGTATGCATGGGAGATCTTGAAGGCATTTGGCATGACCGAGTGCAAGGAGATAGCTACACCTATGGAGGTGAATGCATAGTTATCCATTGAGGATACATTAGCACTGGCAGACATAGGAAGGTACAGGAGGATGGTCAGCAATCTGATCTACTTGTGTAATACCAGACCAGATATCAATTTTGCTGTACTCTTGACTATGGTATCACATACAGTTCTGGAACTTCTCTTGTGGGAAATTGCGACTCAGATTGGGCAAGAGACAGTGATTCCAAGAAGTTAGTTTCTGGTTATTGTTTCTCTTTGGGTTCGTGAATTTTCTCTTGGATTAGTAAAAAGCAGCCAACAGTGGCATTGTCTTCTATCGAAGCAGAGTACAAGGCGGCTTATTTTGCTACATGTGAAGCAGCATGGTTGAGAAGGATTCTATGGCATATGGGAGTGCAAGATGAAGAACCAATTGTGCTAAGATGTGACAATCAGAGTTGCATCGCCATTGCCAAAAATCCGGTGTTTCATGCATGCACCAAACATATAGAGATCCAGTATCACTATGTGTGTGATTTGATGGAGGATGGGATAGTGGAACTGGTCTACTATCCACTAAGGAGAATGGAGTGGATATCTTCACCAAAGCACTTACAAAGGATCTGCTTCAAGTTCATCTTCAAAGACTCGACATTGGGCCGAGGAGATAGTTCACCTATGGGTGGACATTGAGGGGGGGTGTTAGATATACTCAATGCCCCACCCTCATAAGGTTCCACCAATGATCCATGGTGCTCAAAGTTGTAAGGCCCCCATTATGAGGAGAAGCCAAGTGTGAGCCCAAACAGTCATGACTTGTATATCAGATGAGGTCTATGTGACCGGATAGCAAGGTGACCATTGTGGGTCTAATCTTTGGGTTGGACTGAGTAGTTAAGCTAGTAGCAACTCGAGGCACATTGCATCGAGTTACAAGATAAGGGAGTTAAAAGCAACCCCTAGGCCGCTTTCGCAGCCCCTGGCTGGGGGGTCCTAGGGGGGCCAGTGGCCCCCCTTCAAGGGTATGGGGGTAGCGCCCACGGCCCGACGGTAAAGGGAATATTCCCTGGCCGACTAGTGGAGGCTCATATGGTAGGTCCGTCATGCCAACCTAACCGCCTTCACAAGATATAAAATCTAAACCCCTTGACAGCCATCGATCATCCATCTTTCACCCAATCAGAGTTGTTCCAACTAGCCTTAAGCTCTTCACCTATCTTCTGTCTAGATCGCTATCTAAGCTTCACTATGGAAGCGCACGGGTGGACAGAGCCATCTTTGTATCAGTTGTTTGGAGCTAAAGAAATTTTTTGATTCTCCTCTTATCTATTGTGTACTCTCTATCTCTATCTCTTTCTTAGATTCTGTTCTCTATGTTGTGTAATTTTTACACTACTTTCTTGGGTCATGTAGCTTGCGGTTGGATGTGCAGCCTATGTCTTAGAGCCCTACAGGTGATCTCCAGCTTTCTCCTTAATGATTCGAGGCCTCCTCCTCTTCTGATTGTGTGGCATCTAAGAGAGTATTGAGGAAAGCACATTGTTGGGCTTCCAAGCTTATTTGTGTGGCCTCTGCCCTGCTTTCTACTAGCATCTTATCACCTTCTACAAGAGCTAGTTGACTCACTAAGGCTCTTATCTGTCCTTCACTCCTGCCTGCCCATGCGTCTACTCTCCTTTTCATCTCTTCCAAGCTTTCATTATGTCTTTGGGCTAAGGCCCTTATTCTCTGCTCGTGCTCCTCAATTTCTCTTTCTAGTCTTTTTTGCTCTCCTAGCTCCACATCCTCTTTCTTCTCCAACTTGTCCATGTTTTCCTAGTACCTTCAGGCTCTCTCTTCTTCCCTGACTGTGAGCTCCTTCATGGCATCTTGGACCCTCTTTATCTAACCTTGCGCCTCTTCTTGTTGTAGAATTAGGAGCTTGTACTCCCTTTGAAGCCTCATTACCTCTTGATTTTTGTCTTCAAGTTTTCTTTGCCATATCTATCCTCCTGCTCCTCCTTAGCCATGAGCACTGCCTTTAGCTCACTTATTTCGCATTGATACCTAGCTACTTGGCAGGTTTTCTTGAGCTAGAAATCCGCTAATACATCTTTATATGCTTCTATCTCGGCCAATTGCTACCTTCTTTTCCTCTTTTTCTCTTTCTAGCTGGGATAAGAGTTCCTGAACATAGTCATCATACTTTGCAGACAACGACAATGCGGTGGGGGTAGTGGTCGTAGATGCTTGTATCTTCTACCTTTTGGGGTTTTGTCTAGACTCTGCATCCACAGCTACTGATCTTTTTGCTCCAGTCATCACTGGAGTTCCTCCACTTGCACCTTGAGTTGTCTCTTTATTAACCAAGAACTGCACCCAAGCCACAAGGTTACTAGCATCCACCATGGTAGAGGAGGCTCGGTGGGTGCAGAGACTAGGGTGGTAGGTACTAGGACATGTGGGATAGGGTTAATTAGACCCTTGCCCTTTCCCTTGGCTATTGGGGGTAGCATGTTTTTGGGTGCTTGGGAGCTTACGCTTGGTCGAGCTTCTTCATGAGGGCTCGTGGCTGCCAGCTCTTCTTTCCTTGAAGCCTACTCCACTGAGAGGCGAATGGCCAAGTCTATGTCTTCTTCTTCCTTCCTCCTTAACTCCTCAGCCTCTTGCTCTGCTCTTTTCCTCCTCTCCTATTTAGCTTTCTTGGATTGCTCTTTTATTCTTTTTGCCTTCTCCTTTTCTCTTCTCTTTCTTCTTTCTTCAACACTTTTGGACTCAATTTGGGCTCTTAGTAGATCTGCTTTTTCTTTCTTCCTACTCTCTTCTTCGGCCTTCTTCTATGGAGTCTTTTTCTTTGACTTCTTGGCCTCTCCTTGGCTAGATTGTGCTTCCTGCTCTCCTTCTTTGTCACTCATTGACCTCTCGTTGGATTGCTCCTATTCTTGGCATGAAGGGGACCTCTTGCGTCTTGCCAACTTCCTTGTCTTTTTGCACTTCCCCCAAGGCCACTTTGATGATGGCCATCAAGACCCCTCCTCCGAAACCAATGGTAGAGGCCTTTGACGATGACTTCTTCCTAGCTTTGGAGGTCAAGGATTCTCCCCCCATGGGTCTTCCACTTGTGGCCAATGCTTTTGTTGATGTTTCTATTGTCTTTCGCACAAAGCCGTTTAGGTTCACCTCATCGAAGGACTTGGCAGCGATGCTTTCTAGCATTGGCACATTGATTCTACTCATCAATGCATTGTACCTTTGGCTGCAGAACAAGGTGTGCACCATTTTGGCTTGTAGTTGGACTTCAGGGTCAAGGATGTCAGCTAGGCCGATGCCATCGTTGGTGAACATGTTGTACACGTCCCTTTTTTTCTGTCTTTCAACTTTGTTGGGCATGCCCAATGCTCTCTGCACCAACTCGAGACTTAGGTCAAATGTCCACCTGGTGGGCTTCATTCTCTTAATGCACTATGACGGGGCCGCGGTTCTTATTGAAAGTCCAAAGTAATTTTGTGCACTTTTTGTAGTCCAAGGCTTGGCCTACCTTCTTCACATGCTTTTGTAGCTTACACTCCATGATTTGCTTGGTCGCTAGTTCCTCCATGACTATGTCTTCCAAATTCAGGATGTGCCTAAATTTGAATTTGTTGTAGGCCCTTGTCTCCCCACATTGAGAGGCCGTACTTTGCTTGATCTTCCTCTGAGAATAGCAACTTGCTAGTTTTCTCATGTTCTGCAATTTTACAAAAATTTCTAACATTTTTACTCAATCATGAGTTGATTTTTACGCACTCTTTTCCATTTTTGAAGGTTGATTGAGGTTTTAGGGTTTGTTTTTATGTTCCATACCTTTTATCATTCACACCCTCCCCCCTTAGAGATGAGAAGAATCATTCCTAGGATTAGAGGTTGAAGGGTGAAGACCATTCAGCGCATGCTCGCTATGTTTCACCTTCACATGAGCCAAGCGTAGAAGTTTGGGTTGTACTTCATTTGAGCATAATGGTCCATGTCGATAAGTGATGCTTATGTGGGTGAGGTAAGTGAGGACATCCGTGAGGAAATCATTAGAGTCCATTCGGCTGGCAATGTGTAGCTCCTCCTTGGTCAACATGCGATCTAAGTAGGGATGAGTCATGATGAGCTCTTCAAGGGGCCAATTGCAAATGGTGGTCAACACCCTATAGGAGGTTGGGGCTGCATAAGTTGTCATATTTCGAGGTCTTGATTGCGCCTCTCTACTCAGCATTGGTCATGATTTGGTAGCCTTCTTGCTCCCATTGGAGTCTAAGAGCATACCATTGTCGCAAAAAACATGAGTTGTTAGCAACCATCTATTTCAGCTTCGCGATTTCTTGGTTGGTGGTAGGGGTTGTGCCCTTGGCATAAAACGTAATGAGGCGTTGCTTGCGTGCTTGTTCATGGGAAATATCGATGTCCATGAGTTTCTCAACTGCCTGGGAGCCTTAATGAATACAAATTCTGATTCTTCCCAAGATCAAGGCAACGTGCGTACCTCTATTGTTGCTAAAGGCTTGTCTAAGAGACCTAGGTCTAGTCGGTCATAGCTTTTAGCAAGTGTGGTAAACGTGGCATCCAAACGCTGAAGGAAACCAACTAAGTCATCCCCTGTATTTTTAGCTAAGTGTGTGTCCAAGGTAAGAATTGAACATCATTCGTAAGAAGGTTTAAGGCCTGCTAGGGACTAGGTTTTGATTAGACTCGATAGCTCAATGGCTAACATCTACAGTTGCGACTGCTCTAGAGTGTGCAAATTTGGCCTCTCATACATAGGCTTGGTTTGGGATTCTAGCTTTGTGTTGCCAGATGTTTGTGAGGCTTGAGTAGCACTAACAATGCTGGGTTGAGTTGGTTTGAAGTCAGAAAGCTACGATTTCATTCGATATACTGGTTGAGGTTTTGGGTCAACAGTGTTGGACTCTATGGGCTTCGTAGCTTGAGCTTTTTGTGGCCTTAGTACCTAATCGATCGTGCAGCTCTATATAGTCGGGTTTGAGGGTGGTGTTTGAATAGTACCACTGGTCAACTTAGCTTTAGGCACCCATATCCAAGCATTGCCCTTGTAATAACCTTGCACTTGCAATATGTTCTTGGGGACCCATCACAACTTGACCATTCGTCAGTGCCTATAGTTTCTTCTTTGCCTTCTAGGTCTTGAGTATGCATTCCTAGACTTGCAAGGTCATGATTGCATGCTCCTAGGTGGTAGTCCTTGATGTTTAGGCACCCACTTGAAGTGTGGTTTAGGGGCCTTAGCTTTGATCTCAGCATTGTGTTGACGGTGTGGTGTGGCGGGTTGTGACAAGTCTCAACCCCCCTCCTTAGACTTGGTGGTGGGTTTCTCTACTGGTGGCTTCATGAGCTTTGATGGAGCTACACTATCTTGTTGAAAGCCATGACTATTCGTACATTGTCGATAGTAGGGTGAATACATTCCCATAGTCGACATTACATTGGGCTTTCTTTTTAAATGAGTGTCCTAACAACGATTCCTGACCAACATCTTTTATGTTCGACAACACATAAAAGATTATGGGTATGCTTTCAGACTCGATAGAGGCTACTACTTTGCACTTTCTTAGAAGGGCCTATGATCGACCCCCAAATGGGTTGAGTTTGGCATTGGTAGGTTGTAGTTGTGGGTAGCCAATTTGAGTCCAATGATCATCAGTTAAGATATTGAAATCATATCCCTCATCGATCAATGCATCAAAGGTATGTGTCTGTTGGGCAACAATGACTGTTATGCGCAAGTAAGTGGGTGCTACTACCTCCTTATATTCCTCCTCAATTTTTGTTATTGTGGCAATTCGAACTTTCACAGGGGGCTCTAGCATGGGAGGCTCGTGCAATGGATGCATGGAAGGGTAGTACTTCTGTATGCGGCTCCCGTTGAAGAAGCCTATGCCCTCTCCATCTAGGGTCTTGAGCTCTACATTGCCAGTTCGGCTAATAGTGTAAACTCAAAAAGGTCCTGATCCCCTGAACTTCATCTTCTATCTATGGCCCCTTATCGAATACAACAAACTAAGTCACCCTTTCAAATTCTCGCTACTTGCCGTGCTTGTCAAACCAACTCTTGCGATGTGCCTTTTTGCGAAACAACGCTTAGGTGGCTAGAGGTCAAGTCTCTGATAAGTGTTCTACCTCGATCAAGTGGTCAGTCCATGCCTCCTTTCCGTCCCATCTCTTAGATGGCTACTCTCAGGCTCAGGATAAAGAACTCTACAGGTAGAATGGCTTCAGTCTCATAGGTTAACTTGAAGGTAGTTTGTCCTACCGCTATTTTATAGGCTATTCGATATGCCCATAAGGCTTCCATTAGTTTGTTGTCCCAATCACTACGCAAGGCAAAGACCACTTTGGTCAGGACGTTCACTAAGATCTTATTAGTAGACTCAAATTAGCCATTTGCTTGAGGTTTGTAGGGTGAGGATTTTTTATGGATGATTAGAAAGGAGCGATCACTTCATTAATGAAGTGCGTACCTTGATCACTAACTAATTCGACGAGGCAGCCAAAGCATGAGATCATCTGCTCCCAAAGAAACTTAGCAATGGTTCTAGCATTGTTTTTTCTCATGGCTCGTGCTTATGTCCACTTGGTGAGATAGTCTATAGCAACCATGATGTACTTGGCCTATGAGTACTGTATCGTAGGACTAATCGGCCCAATGAAGTCAATTTTCCATTTCTCGAATGGTTTTCTTGAGATGATTGAACTTAGCTCCATTTTGTCCTTATGAACGTGTACCTTCGTCTATTGGCACTCGTCGTCGCAGTGCTTTACAAATCGTGTTACATCTCGAAAAAGAGTAGGCTAGCACAATTGAGATTGCAGCACGGTAGTCATGTCTCCGCTAAAGTGCCCTCCTATAATTCTGTCATGTGCTTCTTCTACTTTCACCCATTGGTAACTGTGATGTTATCTTAGGTATGCCTTGGCATTACAAGATTAGACCTCTTCCCAATTTTGTTAAGAAGACCCTTGCATTTCAATTCAAGTGTCGGAACATAGTATGCATTACTGATGTTGAAGATTGACATGTGCAAATGGTTAGCCATGTTAGCATTTCTAAAGAAATGAAGAAAGCTATTTCTGTGTACGTAATTTTTGTGAGAGAGTCAAAAGAAGCTAATGATTCAAGGGCACTTGATGCATCTAATGAACACACAATACCAACTAATGCTTCTAAGTCTCATACTTTAAAAGAACCCCTCTCTTTAATTGATCAAGCCAAACATGATTTTGTTAAACAATATGAAGATTGTTTTGGCGATTCACTCCCAAGAGAGTTACCTCCTAAGTGCTCGGAAGATCACACAATTAATCCTATCCCAAGCAATTCACCACCTAACCAACTGCCTTACCGAATAAGTGCAAGGAGTAAGTGCAAGTCAGCAACAAGAGGAGATCCTAAAACAAGTAAACGAACCATTGGAAAAAGGGTTAGTTTAACATAGCTCTTCTCCATACTACTCTCCAGTCTTACTTGTTCAAAAGAAAGATAGTTTTTTCTATATGTGCATAGACTACAGATCTTTGAACAAGAACACAATCAAGAATCATTTTCCTATCCCAATGATAAATGATACCTTAGATAAGTTGCAAGGAGCTAGTATCTTTAGTCACATTGATCTCAAGAGTGGCTATCATCAGATACGGATAGCAGTTGAAGATGTTCATAAGATAACTTTTCGTACAACATTTGGACTATACGAGTTCTTAATCATGCCATTTGGTTTGACTAATGCACCTACCACATTCAATCAAATGATGGAGAGAATTTTCAAACCTCACTCAAAGTTCACATGTGTCTTCTTTGTTGGTGACATTATAATATTTTCACGGTCTAAAGAAGAGCATAGAAAAAATCTGTGTATTGTTTTTCAAGAGCTTCATAAGCATAACTACAGGTCAATGCTAAGAAGAGTGAATTTTTCCTTTCGAAAATTCATTACTTGGGCCATATTGTTTCTCACAATCTGGTGAGAATGGATCCTGAGAAGATTCAAACCATTGTTGAATGGCCTACACCTACTTCTATACATGAAGTTAGAAGTTTCTTGGGCCTATGTTCATACTACAAGAGCTTCATACAAGGTTTTGCGTATGTTGCATCTCCTCTACGTGACCTTACTAAGAAGCAGATGCCTTTTCGCTGGGGATTAAGGCAACTACAAGCCTTTGAAAGAATTAAGTTCCTTGTGACTCAAGAACCAGTTCTTCAAAAACCTTTTGAAGTTCACTGTGATGCTTCTGGCAATTGCATTGGAGTTATGCTTAACCAAGAGCATCATGTAGTAGCATTTGAGAGCCAACGCCTCAAGGATCAAGAGCTACATGCTCCAGTATATAAGAAAGAGCTTCTGGTGGTGGTACATGCTCTTCAAGTATGGAAACACTATTTACTTGGTGCAGATTTTGTTATTAAAATACATTACCAAAGTCTAAGATACTTCCTCACTCAGAAGAAGCAAAAAGGTCAAAAGGGTAAAGTGGTTAAGCTTTCTAATCGCTATTATGGCCCTTTTAAGATCATAAATAAGATAAACAATGTGACTTTTTATTTGGATCTACTAAGTCATTGGAACATTCATAATGCTTTTCATATAAGTTTTCTACATCCCTATATTGGAGAACCTCCAATGGAACCAATCAAGGAAGATTTACTTGTTATAGAAGAAACACAAGAGTTCCTTATACCTGAAAGAGTTTTACACCATCAGGACAATACTCTAAGGTCAGGTAAGGTATTACGGAAGTATCTAGTTAAGTTTAAGAATTATCCCCCATTGGATGCCCTATGACTGCTAAGAGAGAACTATAAGACTTTCCAGATCTTCTTAAGGACTATGTATAACCTCTAAAGTTGAGGTCAACTGTTTAGAAGCCAGAGGGATGTTACTAAATTGATTGCTTATTACATATTCTCTATTGATTACATTTATGTTAATAAATTAACGACACACTTTTCTTTAAGTGTTGATGATGATCGAGCATGGCCATGAGACCATTTAGAGATCAATATTCCTAGTGCATCCCTTAATGGGGTGATCAAAGCACTGTGACGGGGATATCTAGTACAGGCAGTACAAGTTATGAAGGGGGAAGGAAGTGTCTGCCAAGTGAAAGAGTGTACACAAGAACCAAGGAGTTACACATAAATGAAGATGGATTGAGTTCTAAGAAGAGGAAGTGCATTAGCATTGTGTATATGTATTTACATATGCATTTGGGGACGCCTGGGAACGTTTACTTGTGTGTAATGAGCATTGCATTCATTTGGGGTCATCCTCTCCCTTACAAGTAAAGGTTTGAGGTCTTTTCTCTCTTAATGAATTAAGGAGATAAGTAATTCTTTCACTAAGAAAAACGAGAGAGGTAATTCTCTCACTAAGAAAGACGAGAGACGTGATCCTCTAAAAGTGAGGAGAAAAGTGATTTTCTCTTTCTAAGGTCTAAGAAGACACAAGCTTTTGTGTGGAAGTCAATCTCAATGTTGAGGCCCAAGGCAATCTAATAAACTCTCCTTATCTATGGCTCAAGGTGGTTGCATGGACCATAAGTTAAGAATAGAGTTTAAAAAGCTGATTTTCTTAAAATAGACATGGTGAATCCATTTTTAAAATATCTCGCGATAGAAATCAGATCTCTAAAAATGATCTGGGTGAGTTATCAGAAATGGCGAGATCTATAACTTTTGTGTTGGATGTTTTTCCATCCGAGAAACTCATAGAGAGATATTCCAAATTTGGTGCTACAAAGTAGGTCCTAGAACAGCCACATCTTTGATGAAGATCAACCTTTCCAATATTGGCACCCAAGTCTCTCTCCAAGAAGAGAAGCTCTTAGAGCCTATAAAAGGAAGGCTCTCCTTGGCTGTGGAGGAGGTGAAGAAAGCATCACTTTGCGTGCATGCAAGAGGAGGAGAGAAGGCAATTCAAGTCTCACAAAGTGTTACAGAATGAAATCAAGCACCAAGAAGAGAGCCCTACACATATTGTGTAGGAGAGAAAAAGAGAAATCAAGAAGATCAAATGATCCAACTTCCGAGTTGTGCAAATGCTTATCGATTGTATATTGTGCAAGGATCTATGTAAGTTCAAGCTCGCCAACCCTTGAGTTGTGCAAGTGTTGGGGAAGCTCTACTGAAATCAAGCTCCAAGAGGAGATCCCTACACATATTGTGTAGGAGAGAAGGAGAGAGTCAAGAAAGATCAAAAGGTGCCAACTTTCAAGTTATGCAAGTGTTAGCTATTTGTATACTGTGCAAGGAACAGTGATCTTGTTCCCAAGATCTACAAGTTAGGAACTAGTTTATGTGTAATGGAAGAGCTTGCTCCTTGTCAATAATATAATCCACAAGGGGGGGGACTGGCCCATCTTCCAATCCCTAGTGTGTTGTCAATCCCTCCATCTCTCTCTCTTTCTCTCTACATCTTTCTTTTCTCTCATCTGTTCTCTCTCTGCGCTAGCAGAATATTCACCATATATCTTTTAAGTATATAAGAAGGCCGAGCATGTGTCTCGGATCTTATGACAAGTAACCAACCAGATGACTTAATAATAGAGGACAAGGGAGCGAAGCCATTGTGGTTGTTTCTGGGACTACAATGCCTCGTGTAAGACCTAATCCCCATACTATTGTTGAGCAGCTTTGTAGAGAGTGAATAATAGAGAGAATGGAAGCCTTGCAAGAGCTAGTGTCTTTTCTAAAGCTATAATTGATGTTGAATCAAAGAAGCAAACTAAAGGTGCAGCTAATGATACAAAAACATTGTTTGCACTAGGAGGCTTTAATACCAAGATTTTGAAGAAAGTAAGGAAAGGAAGCTTGTGCACAATTCAAGAGAAGGATGGGTTTTCTATGTCTGTTAAGAAAGAAGATGATGACTATAAATCAAAGGAGTAGCAAGGATCATGCACTATTGAATTGATGTTAAAAGACACTATAGAACACTCATCACAATCAAATAACAAAGCATGGGAGATGCAAATATCATGCTCTAAGTGATACCCTCAATAGAAAGATACCAACACATACTTCACCTAAATGAGCTTCTTAGAGATATGGCTGCTATCCATAGCATGAAACAAGGGCCATCAAGGGAGCCTAAACATGTAGAATATTGTCATATCTATGATGTAGCTATGCTATAACTTGAATAGGTAGAATATTCCTAAATGTTCTGCCAATGGATCCAGTTGGGGAAGGCCCTCAGAAATGGTCAAGATTTGGCTTTATCAAGGCAAAATCTGGAGCTTCAAACTTCAAGTTTGGCTACATGTTTAGATGGCTTTGGGAATAAGCATGCATTTGACTTAAATTCATTAAGTCCTAGTCAGTCTAGGTCTTCAATTGACTCTCACTTGACTTTGAGGCTTTCTTGAAGATATATGTGTACTTGTTAAAGAATGGAGGCTCAAAGGTTGGGCTCCCAAAGAATACATTTGGTTTTTTAAAGATAGCATCAACAACCCTTGCCCAGATGTCCAAGGCTCAAATCCATATTCCTCAATCAGATTGCTAAAAGAAAGATGTTCAGTCTTAATGGAGAATCAACATGCTAATCTAAACTTTGGAGATCATCCTCATCATTGACATCAAGAAATACACATTCCAAGCAAGGATCAATGTCAAGCTTATTTTGAGGCTAGTTACCCGAATGTAATCTTGAAGTACCTTAGTTGGTTAAGATTTGAGGATGATTTTCTTGAAGGTGAAGGCAAGCCTAATAGCAGACTAAAGCCGAGAAGATTAGTAGTACTAATTGTTGTCCTGATTCATCCCAAAAGCTCCTTGAGAATTGAACGTCAAGGGTACGTTATCTATCATATATATTCCTACCCTATAGATTGTTTCTTGCTTGAAGAGCATTATATTGTGATGCATACTGAGCCAGATCTTGAAGTCTTAATTACTTCTAAAATGTGACTATCTTCTCAACTATCCATAAGGACCAAACACTTGATGCAGCACATCTACATTGATCATGGTTCTAAAGTACCAGTCGATGCATACAGTGGTGTTGCAATGGACATGTAAAAGGCGATTCTACACAATCTGCTAAAATCATGTTTTGGATTGGGACACAAAATATGGATGATCTAGACAAATTTGCTGAAAATTTTGTTCAAAGCATTGAGAAATAAGGGAAAATATGTCAACTCCCAATGAGAAGGAATATGTTACTATGCATATTCTTGAGTTGACAAGGACCGAGGTGGAAGCCAAGATTGCCATTCAAGTGTTCACACTCAAGCTATACCTTTACTTGTAGCATTAGCTAGGTCAGAAACATTGGCTGCAAAAATTAACGTTGTAGGCATATTCATGACATTATGTGAGGAAGATGAGTGGAGAGTGAAGATACTAGTTGGGGAATGTATACCTTGATTACTTGCCTTACTAGAAATTAACTTCAAAGATACTATAGAGGGCATTGTACTAAAATTGTGGGAACTACTACAAACAAAGCAAAGGTTGAACCCTTTGTTGAGGGTGTGACAGTAGAGACATTGCAAATTTTGTGTGACCATATTGAGGGATTTCGGCCAACAACACTTGAACCAAGGGGTGGGTAGCATGAAGAGCAAGATGTACAAGTTGATGACATGGTAGTTGAAGAATCACATGAGGCACTCATGGATGTAGATGGTTATGCTAAAGGTTTTGAAGTCTTGAAGGAACCTCATGGGATAATCTTATTGACCATCGGCTTATCTTAACTTGGGTTTACAACAACCATTGAATGCATATGATAATGAGTATCTTGATCATGATTATGATTATCGGTATATGTAATGATGATGTAACACATGATGTGGGCATACATGAAGATGATGATGGCATTATGCTTCCCTATGACAGGAGGGATTATGGATGTGATTATGGACTTGACTATGGGGATAATTCTTTGTATCCATTTGATTTGAGTGGACATGAGCATGTGATTCATGGCAATTCTCTTCTTTTGGATAATCATTATGTTGGAATACATTTTGATCCATGAGCTGAATGGATTTCTTTGGGACCTCATTAGGCCAAGATCCATCCCAAGGAAAATTTGTTATCTTTACGAGGCTCTTTTGGTTGAGGATTAGTCAACTATGGCTCTATTTTAGTGTAGGGAGACTGCATGCAACTCGCTATTTACACCATATTTTACTCTGAACTCTAGACAAAAAAATCCAACCAACATGGACTAAAAGCACTTGACAAGAGCTTTGTTTTGATGTGTAGCACACCTTGATTGGAGTTTTCTATAGAAAATTGTATCAAATTTACCATAGTAGGGTCCTATAGTAGACAACATGCTATCCATTATCTGCAAGTGCCTTTTATGAAGCTATAGTGGCCAAGTTCTTGGCTCAATTAGCTTACTTGGTCTACTTGATTTTCCATTATAATAGAGTAGTACTCTATCCCATACATTGTAATAGAGTGGCCAAGTTCTTGGCACTATCATCTTACTTGGTCTACTTGATTTTCCATTGTAATAGAGTAGAACTCTATCCCATACATTGTAATAAGTCCTAAATCTTTTTTTTTTAGGACAAAAACATTTGGATAGGGATAAAACATAAGAGAATGGATAGGGGCATATAAAAAGGGTAAAGGACATATGTATAGAAATCATATTTCTTTAATAATAACACAACTCTATTATTCACCTCTCAAGCTTCTCTTATGTCCTTTCATGGCTACTAGTTGTCTCTCTCCTTCTTTCATGTCTTCCTCTCTCCATTTCCAATCTTGTTTTTTAGGACAAAAACATTTGGGTAGGGATAGAATGTAAGAGAATGGATAGGGGTGTATAAAAAGGGTAAAGGACATATGTATAGGAATCATATTTTTTTAAATGATAGCATAGCTCTATTCTTCACCTCTCAAGCTTCTCTCCTGTCCTTTCATGGCTACCAACTATCTCTCTCCTTCTTTCATGCCTTCCTCTCTCCATTTCCAATATTTCTCTCCTTGTCTAGACTTTCTCTCTCCTCTACACTCTTGTTCTCTCTTCCTATAATCTTCTCTCTCCTCTCAGGTCCTTTCATGACACACCCCCAAAGAATGCATCATTAAATCCATTTTATTTTCCTTGTGCATTCTTTGTTGTACTTCTTTTTCAAGACACACATCCATAAGATCGTATGAAAAGCTATGGTGCTGATAGTCACAACTTTATGAACACCATACTTTCATATTACACATGAACGACCATGTCATATGGAACCAAGAGTGTAGATAGAAACCTATCAAAATTTCATTCGTACCTCACTCTATGAGCAAAAATCCAATGTAAGTTTTGTAAATATTAATACAAATGTTTTGAAAGGACTCTCTTTGTTGTTTTCATCTTGTGTTGTAAGAAGACATAAAATGAATGCAATGATAAGGAATAATTAAGAAAGCATTTTTTGAATATCAAATAGCATGTTATATTTAGAAAACTAAGGAAAACCACGTTTGAATGAAAAGTGAGTGATTGTCTTTCCCTAATGGAAAATGATTGATGGTTGGGTGGACTCGATAAGTCAGGTGCTTTTCTAATATGGAACTTTTAGGACCAAATTTAGACGCTAACTTTTCCTAGGGTTTGGTCTTAAAACCCGATCATGTACCTTACAAGTAGAGGGGTAGATTTCAACTCCCCCTCATCTCTCACTCACTATAAACCAAGTGCAACGAGTTACCTCCTCTCGATCTCAATGGATTACAATGTGATCATCCTGACTTAGTGCTAGAGTGTTTTTAGAGACTATTAAGTCTTTAGGAACCTTCAAGTCAATCCTCATGGATTGACACCAAGCACTTCACTGCAAGGTAGGGCCCAGGGCCACCCAGGCAATTAGGATAGACCCTAGATGACTATCGAGTGTCACCTTCCACAATTAAGTGGCGAGTATGTTATAGTTCCAAATTAATAGAAAGATCAACTACTCTCTTAGGTGGAAAGGCTGTCAGCACTTGAAAACAAATCCTTTTACTCTTCTAGTAATACTCTAAGAGCTTATTACTTCAATAAATTTTTAGACTAATTTGTATTTTTCTTATTGAGATTCAAAACAAAGATTTGAGACCTCTTCTTGTACTCCTTTTTTAGCTATTTTGTTGTGATAAGCTAAAAATATGCTATACTTTGGACTCCTACAAGATGCATCAACTATCCTTCCCACATTAATTCATATAAGGCTAAGAAAAGTTCATAGTAATCTTGTCTAGCTTCCTTAGCTAATCACAACCCAAAACAACATCAATGGGATCCATTTCCAATGCTATTAAATCCAGGGTACCTCATAATTTTCAACCAAGTGTAAAGGGAATTTTGAACACATTTGGCTATTGATTTTCTCATCTTCACTAGCTACTTGCACTTTGATGGGCTGTTGTAAATCAATGGGAAAGCATTTTAACCAATCCATCTCTTGTTCATTAATAAGCTATGTGCACTCCCAATATCAAGCAAAATGTGAACAACTATGCTATGGATACTCCCTTGAATCCAAAGTGTACTCAAGCTACTTGAACCTAGCCAAGCATCCATAAAGATGGAATAGGTTGAAGTAGGAACACTTCATAGCGAGACATGCTCTTTTCCACTCGATTCAAAGGGTACTTGACCACCCTAGTCAAAAGGAAATCCATCCAAGGGATCATAAAATTAATCGTGTTCACTAACATCCTCAAACTCTTCATTTTCAACATAATCAAGCACAACTAGAACCTCTTTTTCATCATCTAACTCAATGTTGAGCCTATTATTCACCTTAGCATTGTTGTAAGTAGATTTTGTTACATGGTCAAGCATGCACTTTCCACCCTTAAATTATAATCCCATTTCCTTTGTTTCCTTGAAGAGCTCCATTCGGTATGACTTTTTATCGGTTTGAGATGAAGAAGTTATTGGTTTGTTTTTGGCCTAAGGCTATACTCTATTCTAGGACTAGAAGGTGGCTTGAAATTGCTTTGTTGCTTGGACACATTTGATGAGAATAAGTAGGTACTCTTGGCCTATTGGTAGGCTTATTAGATCCTCCAAAATTCATTGCATGTTAACCTTTTGCTTTAAAAGAGTCCTTTTGATGTCCATAAGGCTACTGAATTATAGGCTCTCTCATATATTTTCTTGCATAGTGTTCTGCAATCTGGAGGAAGTGATTAATTTATCAAAAGAAAATTTTAAATATGCTTTTCCTTTCTAAAAAAATTCTAGGCTAGGGTTACAAGCAAGCCAATGTTATGCATGTTTAGACCAAGCACATACATGATCTTGATCTACTCAACATATTAGCTTTTTAGGTTGCTTTGCAGGGCTCTACTAATTTACTTTGAAAGCACCTACAATTTGCCTTCTAGTCTTAGTGGTGTCTTTGGAATCTATCACAAATTTTTTAGCTATTTTTTTGGGCTATTTCAAATTGGAACTAACAATAGTTTACACATTGGATTGTTGATGTCTTAATCTTTTCTATCTCCTTTATGTATTTTGCACAAGATTAATTATGATAATTAAACATGACTTACATTATATTTGTCTAAAATACCTTACTATTATAGCCCAAGGACTTCTTTAACAATGCAGTGGCCTTGCAACTATGTACTAGCTATGCAAATAAAAGTGCATGCATAGCTTAGTTCACATGATGACTAAACCCTAGCAAGCTCAAGAGGAAATGCACTTATAATGAAGAAATACATGCCTTGCCCTTGATGTCCCATACTACCAAGAGATTTAATTCCATAACCAACAACATAGAGCTTTAGTAGGAGAATTCGTAGAAAACCAAGGTAAAATGTTAAAAGAATTGCAACCTTTCAAAAATTGAAAACAACTTTGAGCTTAACATTTACAAAATATTTAGTTGTACAGAATGGAGAGTAAACAATGTGATTATAAATTCCCTCTAAGGTTATAAGTTTGATGTTTTTATCTCTTGAGAAAACCACTAGAAGATCATATGAGTAGACTATTGCTCAAACTTGTGAGGCTATCTTATGAGAGTGGGCCACATCTTATTCATATAGGGTTGATTAACAAGAGAGTCTTTGGTTCACTCTACTTTTGGGGTTGCATATTTGTCTAATCTAATGACCTTGAAAGCATAAAGAGACCAACATAGCTTGCTCTACCAAAATCACCCTCAAGCATAAAGGAAAACACACCAAGGTAATGGAGCAATGCATACCTTGCTAGCTTTTCACTTCGCTTATGGAATTGCATCATTGCTTCCTAGATGGTGTGACACTCAATATGCTTATCCTAAACCTTAAGAGGTGTTCAATTTGTTGATTTGCAAAGACATGCCTTGGATGAAGCGTTACTGATGCACATCAATATTCGTTTAAGGCATTAGAAAGTGGATCTCTCTCTTGGTTGCTCTATCCTACGTGCCTTTGATACATCTTAGAGGATGTTAATATGGCTTTCTTCTTTCTCTCTCCCCAAAATAACCTCATAGTTCAAAAGTTGTTACGAGCAAAGAAATTTGACAAGCCAACACATTGACTTGTAGGCCAACTATTAAACCTCAAAAACAATAAAGCTTCTGTCTCCCTAATATCATGTAAAAATCTTGATATCTTAAGATGTGCTTCACATTGTGGTATTACGTGATTAAGTTTTGCAACAATGTACAATGCACCAATCAATGAATGCTTACTCGACAAGATGCCTACATGAGAAATGCATGTTCAAAACCTACATTTGAGCAACTCTGCAATGCCTTTCCCTCAAAAGTGCAAAGATTTGGATGATGCCCAATCACAAATGTTCCAAAAATTTCCACACAATAGAAAAAATTATACAATGCACAAGCTACATCAATGCAAAGGCAAAATGGACAAATTACATCCTAGCAAGTATGATTGTACACCTAGGTTGTTATTGGCTCAAGAAATGATTGTTCATAGGCATCAATGCACTAAAATTAACACTTCAACTTCACATAGATATCAATAAAGCTTAATCTTTTTTCAACTTTAATTCCACCCACTCTCTAGACAATGTTTCTATGTGGTTTTCCAATATATTTACATATGTGTTTCTAGGTATTTTGGAAGGTGTGAATGTTTGAAACATACTTTTGTTATATATTTATCTAGGCAAGGAAGCTTTACTACACTCTACTTGAACTTCACAAAGTTCCCACATGACTCAGCATGCCTTAAGGGTCACTATAGGCATGCTTGGAAAATGTAATTTATGTTTGTAATTTGCTTGAAACATGTAACTTATGATTGTTCTAAACAATGAGTTTTGATTAATTGGAATATACAATATCTATTTAACATATGAGTCTGACTAGTATTAACAAGGGTTTTCTAATACAATAAAGCTACCGAGCAAAGCTATTGTGCAACAATTTTGCTCACAATAAAACATAGGTTTAATTTCATCCACAAAGGGGGTGAGTTGCAATGCAACAACATATGAGTTTGAAACAACAAAGTGCTCTAGATGGGAAAACAGTTATTCAAACTCTACATCCCAATACGCAAGGAGGACCCTTCCTCCTATGGTTATCGATATGTATCGTCCTCCTATCCCCTCTCTACATGTAGGGGAAAAGACCTCTTAATGACTGATTCCCAAGAGGTTGGGAATGTACGTCAAGCTGGTGAGAATGTGGAGATGTCTTCTTCTTATATTGAACATCTAAAACACCTATCATATTTTTCAAGCTATGGCGAAAAGACCTCAAGGGCATTTCTAATGAATGCAAGTGAAGCTTGGGGGAGGGCAAGCAAGTGCATAAGGCTATTATGGATTTGTTTATGGAGTCACCATGTAATAGATCCTATGACTATACTACTTATGGGGTCTTCATATATTTTATGGGCAAAATATTGTATGAAGATAAGTTTTTGAGATGACTTGTGGGGAGCCTTTTAGGCGCACTACACCATTGTTTAGTCCAAATTCATTAGGAGAGGCTTCTTCTAAGTCATCTTAGATTCTGCAAAAGAGAGAGATTGGTTGCTTGCATGTTCATTGGGTTATAGGGGAGACTTTGTGAATTGAATGGCCTAGTCTATTAGATCCTCTCTTGAGGGAGTTCCACTCTTAGAGTGCCATATTTGGGTCACATTCCTAAATCTATACACTCTCCTAAAAAATGAGGTTGAATCAATTTCCCCCTCCTACAATTAACAATTGTGGTAATAGAAAAGTATGCATCCTCTTGGGATAGGAGGGTGAAGCCCCATAGGTGCTTGGACTTTTTAATGCATCTGGAATTGAGATCATCTATCTGTTAAATTCTCCCCCTTCCCTAATGCTTTCTTTGTTTGTAAGTAGAATGGACATTTTGCTAGTAATTGTTCCTACAGGGCTGGCAAAAAAAGAGGATGGAGGGGCTAAAGAGAAGACAACCACCCAAAATACTTGGTTTGGGGTCACACGAGGGAAAGGAGCTACTATCCTCAGAAAATACCTCCATGAGTTCACCAGACTTCAACTAAGTGCAACTAGCAAAGTACAAGACAAAATACTAGCTAAGAATGAGTTTGGAGATAGTGCTAATGCCATGTAGAAGAACAAAGCACAAAATGGCAAAGAGAATGTTAATGCTAATCAAGGTATAGGTCAACTTCAAAAAATAGCAAAGGAAATATCAACAAACCTAGCTCTAGACGTGGTGGTTTGCTTAAAAGATTGGCTAGAAAAGGCTAGGTTTAGTATATGTCATCCCTTTGGGTGACCTTAACTCCAACTCTTAACACCTTTACAAGAGGGCTTAATATCTTTGCTTGGAATATGTAAGGGGTATTGGGTCTAATCCCAAAAAGTGAGTGGTCATTTCCTCGATGAAAGAGATGAGATTGGATGCACTTTCTCAATAGGAGATTAAGTGTGGGAAATATTATCCCATGCCTCCCAAAGATTTTCAAATTTCTCTTAGCATGCCTAACAGAGGTAGTGGTGGTACAACACTCCTATGTAGGTGCTCTCTTGACCCTTCTCCCATTAGCATAATGGAAACTTTGTCATTGATTGTGTGAAATGGGTTGGTTAAGATGGACTAATCGCAATGCTTATTTCTCAACGAATTTCCTTAAGCTCTCCACATAGTAACAAGATGGATCAGATCATATCATGCTTATGTAGCACCTTGACCTAGGCCTCAATTTCCTTCGAAGATCTTGTGTTGGATTCATGGGACTTGTCAAAAGAAGAATCGACGATGTTTCAATCACCTAAAAACAAGGTATGAGTGTCAAAATCATGATGATGCCAATGCTTCCCACACTTGAGCCCTTTCATTAGATTGATTGGATGTGTGTATAGAGACCATCACCTTGATAGGCTAACATCTAGAGGAGCATGGTGGATTCATCCATCTTCAAAATATGGCATGCACAAATATGTCTCTCTGTTCGAATCATTTCTTGATTCAGTGTACTCCAAGGGTAATGCATGATAACTCTCATAAGTTCGCCCCCCCTCCCTCTAAGCTCAATACTTCCCTACTTTTAAAAACTAGCTTAGGGAGTATATAGCTAATGCATGGCAAAGAGATTTAAAGGCTCTTAATCCAATAGAAAAGAGGGAGCGTAGAATTGAAAAAACTATAGAGATTGCTAATTCATTTAAATTTAAAAATGCTAATAACCTCAAGCATTTGGATATTTTGGTCATGGCTGCCAAGGATAATTTTATCTCTACTACTTGTGTGAGTTTCCTAATGACGGGATTGTTAGGTTTCTTCTTGCTAGGAATTTACCTATGACAAAATGAGAAGTTCGAAACTATTCGAATTCAAACTAGAATTGGATGGCTCCAAGTCAATGATTGTCCATCCCCATTCTCTTTTAGCTCTTTCAAACAAAAGCAACTTTAAGAGCAAATAGTCAAAGTTACTGATATGGATGGGGTAAAGCATATCTCAGAGTATGATATGGCCAAGGCCTTCTCTAGATTTTCTATCCAGTAAAGTTGGGGACATACCAAGTATCCATGGACTCCATATTACTAAGGCAAGGTAATTTTTGGTGTATGTTCCCATGTTTGATCATGTCTTGTCCAACGCTCTCTAGATGGATTTGCCCTTCTCGGAAGATACGTTTGTGTTGAGCTTAAGAATGTCTCTCCCTTGACCCATTCAATTAATGGAGGAGTTATAAAGTTTAGGCTAAAGAACCTTAGAAGAGCTTCATGCAAGGATTGGAGGCCAACTGCCTTGCTAAATACATCTTATAAAATCTTGGCCAAAGCCTTGACTGTAAGAATCCTCCTAGAGACATCCACAACACACAACTTTGTCGAGGTCAACCTTGACCTTGGACGGTATGTGCTTCACGGGCCAAATGTTCATAGTTGACAATGCTAACATATCATAGAAGGAAGATGCAGTTGCAATTAGCACTAAGGCCTTATCTAGTGTCTATGAACTCATTTGGTAAGGTTTCAAGATCATGGGTTAGTAAAGAAAAAACTCTAGTGCCGCCCAGAAACATCCTCCCTCATTGATGGAATGGTGTACACATGCAACAGCGGACTGCTGCCTGGATATGTCTGTCGCTGTCGGTTTGGCCATTCCCGACATCCTCTGATAATAAAGCTCTGTTTTTGGCTCACCCCAAAGAAAGCCAAAGATACGTACTGCCACGGCATTTCGACTTGGCAGGATCTGCGGGACATTCGCTATATCTGAGCAGTGGAAGCCCATTGAGCAGGAAGCTCACAGCAGTTTTAGCTAATCTAACAAAGAAAGAGACTGGCTGGTTATAGTATGTTGTACAGTCGAAGAAGATTGGCCTTCCTCCTCAAGAATGATAAGGGGACTGAGTTGGAAATTTTATGTTATCGGGGAAATCTCTGAAGCCAAATTTAAAGCAATCCCGACTGAGATGAATGAAGAATGGCTCACCTAAGTTTATGCTTGTTGGGCGCAGCATCATCGAACTTCAGCTGGCCAGTAAAAGCCAAAAGGATAGCTATTCCAGTTTTGAAGGCCACCCTGAAGGCCACCCCCCTTCACGACGCGCACACAATCTGCTCCTCTGGCGATGGTCCTGATGAACAGATTGCCCACTAGGTATAGATTTGGCAGACCATTCCCCACTCTCTTGAGAAGGATTCCAGGAATCAGTTATTCATGTGTTTCGGGCGTACGAGAGTAGCTGCAGGACTTGGTCGAAGATTCAAGACTCGCTTATGGGGCCAAAATTAACATGGTGCTATTGACTGGAAGATGGCATTTACAAGGGCAAAAGGGACGAGTATCTCAGGCCGTTTACGAACCTTGGCAAATAATCAGAAGTACCACCGTCCTTAAGCTTTGGGAAGGCAGGAAAGCACCCCTGTTAAGAGGCAAAACCCTGGTTAGACCCAGCGGACCAATTTGGCGAGTATTGTACTTAGGCTATCACTCTACTTAAGGTTTAGTTCAGAGACGACTGTTGGAAGTTGAAAATTGTCAAGCTACAGAGCTCGATTAGAGCTTAATTCGGTCATAATAGCGGGCAAGATGAGAAACTCTATTACAGTTGACCCCTCTGTACGGCTCTTACATAAAATAACTGTGCACGTATTACAGAGAACGAAACGAATAGGAGTTGTAGCAGAGACTAATGTTACGATTGAAAGACATCTAGCCTGGCAGGTTTTCCACATCAATTACAACTACAAATAGAAATTTAATGACGGTGGAGCAACCAAAGGCTATTAACGGGTTGAACAGTCGTTTGCACTGTTGAAATGAAGGCCCTACTGCCAAGCAAGAAATCAGTGACCCAGTCTAAAGGTTTGGGAGGTGGGCCTGTTGGACGATAGGTTAGAAATTATCTTCGAAGAATATACACGTGCGCTTAGAACCCTTACGAGATGGAGTTTCTACCTGGAGGATCGTCATGGGTGCTGTCATGTCTGCAGATAAACGTGAAAAGAGAGGAACGTATAATGGAAACGTAGTTGTGGGGAGAGGAACCCCCGAGACATCACCATGGGATGGATGTATCCTATCAAATGTTTTGGAGTATCATATGCCTTCCCTGGACTTCGGAATTTCTTGTGTTACCTATTATCATAATATATATTTCCACATCGAAAATCTTAAGGGTGAGAATTGAACAAATATACAATTCAAGGGTCTTTCCAATCAAAATATCATAATAAAGTAAGTTCCAGGATCATTGTACCAACGACATGGGTCAAGGATTATATAGCTACAAGAATTAAGTATACAAGAAAAGAGAGAAAGGACACCAATATGTACAGCTTATAACATAATATGTACTATTCTGTACACGAGAATTAAGTATACAAGAAAAGAGAGAAAGGACACCAATATGTACAGCTTATAACATAATATGTACTATTCTGTACACGAGTCATTAGCAAGCTACATATGTATCAAGCCATTGGCATACTACGCATAAGAGACCGCACAACCTACCAGTGCATTATCAGTTAGAAGGGCAGGAATAAACCGTTCAGAATCTTTCAATAACTGTTCAAGAGACGTAAGGTAAATGCTTAAAGGCTTGAGGCAAAAACATTTTATAAAATCTCCGATTAAAAATGGAACTACAAAGACTAGGGCCTATTGGCCAAACCTTATTTATTGCAACAAATAAGGAGTAAAATTATGTGCCATAAGGTTATCCACCATGCGTTCGTTTGATCCAATGTTTCTTCTTATTCATCTCACCCAATGGAATTTAGAATAGGTTAAGCAAAATAGGGTAACGTAGTTAGGGAAATAATTAATTACAAGGAAGGTGCAGCTACTCCTATACCCCCCAGGCTAAGCCTAAGATTTAGTACGTCCACTCTGTAGGAAGACTGACATCAGGAGCCACCTCCTGTAGCTGAGAATGAAGAGGCTTCCAGCCAGTGCTGCTGCTCTTAGGGCTTGTACTCGAGTTGGTAGGTGGATGATTTGGTTTGGAAGACGAGGAATCTGTATGCAAAGCAAAGACATAACCCACATTCGTTAGTTTCTTGGTATGATGTGACTCTACTAACCAAGAGCTTGAATGTTGAAAAGGAGAAGGCATCCTGAATCCTTACCCCGGCTGCGCGCAGCAACTGTTGCAAGGGCCGACAATGGGCAGGAAAGGGTATCTTCTATGTTTAAGTTTAGTGCCTGCACTATACGAGACGGAAGGAGAACCGTCGAGCAAGCTGAAACACAAGATCCACCAAAAAATCAGACATGATAGTCGCCAAGAGCACCAAAACCTTGACCAGCACATGACATCTCTTAAGGACCAAAACCCACACAAAGTAGCAGGCAATTCGATTGCAGTCCTGTGCATTAAAATCTGCAGCTATCAGATCTGTCTGATGCTTCCGGTTTGAACCCTTCCTGTCAAGAGACATTGCGTACAAGAAACTGCGGGTATGACTTCGCAAACAATGAATTCTCTACCCTTTTCATTGTGGCCAACCCTATGTTATTCCCATGCGACATCAGTGATACCATGAGCTCCTGCTAGAAAGCAACCCTGTAACCCCACAGAGTAGTGACGCGGAGGCTCCCTTGCAGAAGTACATGATCTGTCTGATATCAGGAAAGTCGCAGACCCATGTGGGAGAATGCCTGAGATTTCTTGTAATCTGTAAGAAACTACGACAGATGGGACAAATGCAACGTGGGCTAATGCATACCCACTAACAATCAAAGAGCCCTTCAGAGGGGGCCATGAGCCTCAGGGTTCCAGCATAGTATCGAATGCAGTAAATGAAGCCGGATGCTAGTTGATTGGTGCAATCGCTCAGGAAAATGTCACAGAAACGAGCACTCCTCAGAGAGTGAGTTGCATGTGTACCTATAACTCGTACCATCTTAACGTAACACCAAAAGATTCTTTACAGATGACGTACAAATCCAAAAGGGCAAACTCAGAGAACGAACCTGGTTTTCTTCTGAAGTCTGGTCCATGGCCTGTCCTCCGAGGCAAGAACACGCCAGTGCCACCGGACTCACGAGCGCCTGGGGCACCCAAGAAGACAGCCCGCATGCCAGATCCGCTTCTCTGTTGGGGGCCGGCGGGGAGAGAGGGCGGGTAATGCTGATAGCCCACTTGGTGGGGTGCCCAGGCGGCTCCATTTCTCGATCTGACATGAGAATTGGAGCCATGCGGGTGGTGTGGATGGTAGTGATGGTGGTGCACGGACAGGTTCTGCTGTTGCTGCACCATTTGCTGCCCGCCCCAATTTGAATTGGCGCTTCTACCAAGATCAAACTGCTGCAGCAAAAATAACAAACCCTTATTCACATCCGCAACCGCCTCTCGCACCCTTCTCGAAACACACAAACTCACGAAAAAACAAACTTCCAGTACAAACTGCCAATATCCCTTTTAGCCGTCCATCTGTCGCTCTTGTAGCTCAGATAGCACAAGGTTCTTAGGGGAAAAAGGCAAAGAACAGGATTCCAGTTCACATAATCACCCCTGATGATATCCGAGGCAATGTCCAACCACTTGCTTGCACCCGATCCTACCGTTACTAAATCCCCACCTACAGTTGCATGTTGACATTCCGCCTGACAGTGTCACTCTGTAATAAAGCATCTAAAAATTAAATCCCACTACGATAACAATCCGCCCGGCTCCGTCACTCTGTTTTGGGCCTTCCAAGAGGTCTATGCTAATACTGTGAGTAAAACCCATATCCACTCATAACTCTCTCCGTACCAGGCTGCTCGTGAAAAAGTTCAGACCACCTTATAACATTTACTCTTGAAACCCTAAACATTACTCGGTGAAGTATAATCACTTTCAATTACTATAACTACACTCCTTAGATGTTCATCAGTGATGCAGTGCTCGCACTAACTGACAAACCATTCGATTAAGCACCCAACATGCGATTATTCCAAAATTAATATCAATGAAGATGGAGAAGAAGGATACCTCGCCTTTGTTAGACTGCCCTTCTGCCACCTGCGTTGAGCAAACAGAGCTATGACTCCTGGCACGTGTGGCCCAGTAGCCTTTGGGCTGGGCATAGGCAGGTATTGAGCTAAGAGCTGGCGTTGATGCACCTCCCAGCTGCCTTGAACAAGACAGACTGGAATCCTGATGAACAGCAGCAGTGAAAGACATCTGAGCGGAGGCATAGGCCTTCATTTCTTCTTCCATCCTCAGTCTCATCAGCTCCACATACAGTAGGTCTAGGGCATCTTCCTCCACATGGGTGGCAGGAGGAGGGGAGGGAGGGGAAGAAAGCCCAGAAGAAGAAACAGGGGAGGTAGATTTAGGGTTCTTCAATCCCTTGCTCCAGGAAGCGCTTCCTCCAGACAAGATGGACTGGGGCGATGTAGAAAGTGAAGCCTGCATCAGAAGAATTTACTCAAGTTGAGTGGTCAAAGGAACAGAGAGTTTGGAACAGATAGAACAAACTGCAAAAGACGCAAGTATCACATGTTAATGGGTCAAACGGAGCTCCTGCGCAGGGACTGCGGATTTAGAACAGAAAGAACTACATCAGTCACAAATCTCATTTAGAGGACGGAGAGCTTAGAACAGATAGAAAACTGCACGAACAATTTTCATACATTTGAGTGGTCTAATGGAGTCCATTACCAGCGGACTGAGGACTTGGAACATAGAGAACTCCACAAGGCATAAATCTCATCTAATTGAGCAGTCTTAGTGCAGGACTGAGAGCTTAGAACAAACAGAAAAAACATGGCACCTGAGAGGTCCAGGCCCTTTTTGTTTGCTCAATGGAGAGAGAAGCAATCTTGCAGTTGTCGTGTTTGTCGTCGTCGTCGTCATCTTGGAGCATGGAATGAGCTATCTGCTCAGCCAGTCCTGCCATGTAGTCGCCGCAATCCTCCTCTTCACTCTCAGTTTCAGTAAGGCCTAACGGGGAGGAGGAGGATCCAGGGGAGGAGTTCTCAGAGGTCCAGAAGGCAGGGGGCCACTCAGGGGTCTGAGGTGCTGGTCGGGTCTCCATGGCAGCTGATGGGAGGTTCAGGACGGCAGATCTATAAGAAAGGGGGGCAGGGGAGGGGGCATGGGGGGGTAAGGGGGGAGGAGAGGAGCTCTGAGGCCGGCCACTAGCAGACATATCTCCTAGCTCTCAGGAATAATGTTTAGCTAAAACCATCTTGATTCATAATAATAGAAGTGGATGGGAACTTGGAAGAGGAGGGCAAAAGGAGTGTCATAACATGAGGGTCTACAAGGGGAAAACGGATCTCCTTCGAGACAGAGAGCAGGCGGCAGAAAAGGATGCGGCTGGTGGGCAGCTGGAAGTAAAACAAGAAGAGGAAGATGCACAGATAGAGAGAGAGAGAGAGAGGGATCTCGGGAGAGAAGACAACACTAAGTTACAGTCCTCAATTTGAACCCCCTTCCATTGCTCCACATGAAGATAGCAAACACTAGATAAGACCTATCATTCCCCTTCCTTTTGGTTGCTGTTGCTGTTGTTTTGGTTTTTCATTATCTTTTGTCTTCATTCTTTACTGTGGCCCTCCTCTCTCTCTCTCTCTCTCTCTGCAGGTCTGTGTTTGTGGCAGGGGAGGCAGAGAGAGAGAGATGGGGGGGACTATCTTTCGTTTCAAATACTTTGGATCGGATTGGATGGATGGATGAGAAGAGGAAAGCGAGAAGGGGGACTGGATACCATTAAAGTTGAGGCACTTGCGCTTGTTTCCAATACTGATCAGAAAAGAGGAACATTGAAAGCTGTGAGATTTCAATATTCAAATGCTTTATTACAGCTCAGTATAGCCTGCTGCCTCCCCCTCTCCTGGGCCAACAGCCTGTTTCACACCCCAAGCTGTTGTCTGGGACTGCCTCTGCCTTACCACCCCCCCCCCCCCTCCCCTTCAGGCTCATTTTACACCTATTCACACTCCACGCGCGTGTACAAGTAACACTAGTCTTCACTTCTACAGTGCCTTTTAACGCTGGTCTTCACGAGACACTTATGTACAGCAATGTTTATTTCTATTATGTCTTTAAGGGGTAGAGTACCAAGGTGCTCAATTTACTTATAAGAGTCTAAGAGACCCACACGGTGCAAGGCTATATGTTGTGCTTTTTGAAGATCTTCCTTTCTTACTCCTCCATCCAACTTGACCTATTCAACTACGTACCCTTAGTGTAAACTATTGTGTTGTGTGCTCCAAAATCAAGCTTTGGTAATTGCAAATCATCAAGTGCAGCCAATTGATCCAACCCTTGAACTTGGTCAAAAGTGTCACCTCTTCCTAACCCTCTTATTTGTTTGGACTAGCTATGTTATGAAGGCCTCTCTCTTAACTTATGCACAAGGAGGCCGGCAGCAAATCACCAAAACTAGCAGTAGTGCTATGATCTAACGTGTCTGGGAAGAAACCCGCCATGCAGAATCAAGGCCGATCAGCGGAGCTCACCCTTAGGTTGTGCCAATCGTCTTGCCAATAAGAAGACGCGACCTGGAAAGGGTAAGCTTGAATGACCAATTTTGTGTATTTACCTTTTGCTAACCCTTCATGTGCTCAAACTTGGTGACTTTCTGCAAATGGTGTTGCCCTATGCAGGTCCCTCCTTCTCCTCCAAAGACAAGCAATCAAAGAGGCTCATGTGCCAAGGCTATCTAGATTTCATGATAGAATATCTTCTTTTAAATAACATTTCTAGAAACAATCAATGCAACAGCATCCATTTTTCCAAAGCATTACTTGACCTCCATGTGACCACAAAATTGGTGAGGGTTACACCACTCAACACCAATGGACACACTTGTGTGATCAACCACCAAAACTATTTACTTTCATATGATCTAGTCATATGAGGTGTTCACAAACATTCTTCCTAATGTTGCAACTAGGATGGTCACATACTAAAAGAGGGTGCCATTGCACGTGGCAAATTTGATCCTATCTCAAGGACTTAGGCCAAACACCCTTCCTTTGATATGTAATGGAGAGCATTGCATGTGAGCTTTCTCTTCTCACTTTCATATTATCATTGTGCAACCACATCTACAAGTCAATTTGTTTACCATCTAACTATATCCATCACCTACACATGCCTTAATATAACAAGACCATCAACCAACGCACGTGAGTTTTTATACTCCCTCGGTTGAGTCTTCTTTTCAAAGATCTTGAAATTACCGCTAACACTTCAGTGTGTACTGATTATAGTATCGGATGTTAATGTGCTCAAACTTTGATGTAGGTGATACATTTAAATTTAGGGATTACTTCCCTTTCAAGGAGAGTACCCTGTACCATATAACTTTTCATTTACCCACATGAATATCACATTGTAATAAGAATGAATGATAAGGCTACACAATGCTTCTTTCTCATAATTTTGCTAATAAGGGAGACCTCCTTAAAGCCTCATAGCAACAACGTGACAAGAATAATCATGTATGGGGAGGCAAGTCTAGATGGATGCTTGATTGGAGCATATGTATTGAAGGTGACACCTGTGGCCAATTTTATAAGCTATTCCTCTTAGCTTTGTGTGTTTTAGGTTGGGTTCAATGTGAGAGAGATACTTGTAAGCTAACTTCCTTAAGTTTTTTAATATACTTGGGGTTACTCTCCCATGTAGCTAAGGGATGCCATTGATAATTAGATGATGCTTTACCCATCAACACAAGAACAAGCAACCTAAACTAGCTCAGGGATGCCATTGATAATTAGATGATGGTTTACCCATCAACACAAGAACATGCAACCTAAACTAGACCCATTTAAACAAAGTTGAAAAATACTATGTAGAATAATTTAGGCTAAAAGTTTTTGTGCAATGTAAAAGTCTAACCTTGAAATCAATACAAATAGAAAAGAAAACACATATAAAAATGTTCCTAAAAAAGAAAATTGTTTTCACAACTAGAGAAATACATATAGTGTTCATTCCACCCATCACTCACATGTTGTTGACTTCTAAGGTCCAATTGAAACTACTAGGCAAATTCTATGTATGAGGAAATAATAAGATCACATGACTTTGTTTCTTCTTATATTATTACGATTCCTTGAGCTCCACATCTCAAGCTCTTCCATTAGCATGGAGAGCCACATGGCACACTATCAACCCTTATTTGGTACCATCCACATGAAATAACAAGGGTGCCATGCATGAAATGGTCATAATCCTAAAGCATTGTTTCACAAGTTGAAAAAATGATTTTATATCTCATATTGAAGGTCTTATTTGAATTCAAAAAACATAAGAAAGTGTAAATGTAAAATATAAAAGCAAAATCTTGCCTTGTTAATTACATTGTTGATGGGCCCAAAAGAAAGTTGAAATGACAAAATTTTACATTAGATATCATTTCAAAATATGTCATGATTTGTGATTCTTGATCAATTGAAGGTCATTTCAATTCTTCTCTTTTCATCATTAACTAACAATCGAAGTACCAGTATATCCACTGAGTATCCCGTAAAGTATCAATAAGCATTAGGCATAAGCTTTTCACTTATAAATGCTTGTTGACCTGCTATTATAGCACTAAAATAACAATGAAATCTAAGCTTTTTCAAGCTCAAATTAGTCCCAAAAGCATAGTCATATGTCAAACATAATAACCTTCGGCCGGGCAAATAGCCCAAGACGGCCATTAATTAGTGTGTCCCGGACAAGGGCAAGAAGTGCCAAGGTCTGAAGCTCAGGGGATACCCTCAGATTTCTTGCTAAATTGGGCAAGATTTGTCTATTTGGGAACACCGGTCGGGTGCACCATGAAAACAGGCCCTAGATACCCGATTAGAAGGTGGGAAGAGGGTATATTTGGTTGGGAGATGAGTAAGACACACAGGAAATCTTATTCTCTTTCTCACATTTGGTATTAGAGCACGTGGGTTTCCAAAAAAAGAAATCTAAGGGTATCCCGTAAGCTTTGGACCTTGGCACTTCTTGCCCTTGTCCAAGACACTAATTAATGGCCGTCTTGGGCTACTTGGCCGGTCGAAGGTTATTATGAACCTACAATAAATCCATGCTCACTCCACAGCAAATGGAGAAAGCAATGAGAGAAGGACTCTATTACGAATGCCTGGGGCAGCATAAATTTAAGGTTTGTCCCAAGAAGGCAAGAGTTAGTGCTCAAATGGTGCTTAATCCAATGCAGGATGTGGATAAGGCGAGAGATGACCTAGATGAGTCACCTCCACATGACTCTGGTTATCATGAACGGATCCTAGCTGTCATAGTAACAAAGAAAGTACCAATTGTGCCAGATGCAGTGTTATCGCCTGAGGCACAAAAGGGGTACAAGTTTGCTGACACTGAGCTCATTGTAATGAAAGGCATAGTGGCAGGATGCCCTATGCATATTTTATTTGATACGGGCTCTTCACATAATGTTATTAGCTCTAATCTCGTCAAGAAGCTGAAGCTCAAGACTACCCCTTCAGAATATAGTTATTCTGTAGAGCTAGCTGACGGGATGGGTACAGAGACATGGGATCAGTGAGTTGTTGACTTCCCTGTACAGATCCTACGAGGACAGATTGGATTCTGAAATTACACAACTTGCAAGATTCGACCTAGTGTTGAGCAAGCAGTGGCATGCAAAGAAGAGACATATCATTGACTTCTCTTCTCATATCTATCAATTTGAGCACAAGGGCTGACGATTGTTGATTCACAGAGAACTAGATCTCCAAGAAGCAAAGATTCTCTCGATGACCAAGGCGCTCAAGATTGACTGTAAGTCTCTTTACTTTCATTATATTTTAAATATTTCTAAATGTCTGTCAAAGGATAACACGGATAAAGGTGGAAGTTCCACAAGTATCCCTTCGGCCTTATCAAGTAAAATAAGATCCCAATTTTCTGATGTATTTAAATCTGATCTACCTCTTGGTTTAACTCCTCTTAGGAACGTGGAGCATAGGATTGAGCTCGTCCCATGAGCTAATCCAGTTGCTAGACCCCCATTCAGGACGAGTCTACAGGAGGAGAATGAAGTTCGTAAGGTGGTGGATGAGTACTTAAGCAAAGGATTGATTAGACCTAGCTTTTCACCCTTTGCAGCCCATGTTTTACTTGTAAAAAAGAAAGATGGTTCTTTTCGAATGTGTGTAGACTACAGGGCTTTAAATAAAATAACTGTCAAGAATAGATATCATATACCTTGTATTGATGATCTCTTGGATGCTCTAGGTGGTGCTTCTATCTTTAGTAAGATTGATTTAAAAAGTGGTTATCACCAAACTAGAGTAAGAGATGAAGATATTTTTAAAACTGCTTTTAGAACAAGATTTGGTCAATATGAGTATTTAATTATGCCTTTCGATTTAACAAATGCTCCTGCTACTTTTATGATGGTAATGAATGATTTACTAAGACCATACATGGGCAAGTCGTTGTAGATTTTATTGACGATGTGCTTGTGTATAGTAAGAGTATCCATGAACATGAGTCACGTTTGGTGATAGTCTTTGAAACTTTGCAGGAAGCAAAACTCTATGCTAACCCAAACAAGACGATTCTATGTTTAGCAGAGATAGAATATTAGGTCATATTGTATCTGTCGCGATGGGATCAAGATGGACCCCAAGAAGGTTGTTGTGATACTTAGTTGGCCGACACCCCAAAATGAAACAGCTCTTCGTTCCTTTTTGGGATTGTCAGGATTCTATAGGAGATTTATATTCGCATACTTGTATATAGCTGCTCCTATGACAGATTTATTGCAAGATATGGTGCCCTATGTGTGGACATTAGTGCAATAAGAAAGTTTTGAGGCTATGAAACAAGCAATTTCTACTGCCCCTGTTTTCAAGATAGTTGATCATGAGAAACCATTTGTTTTAGAAATAGATGCAAGTAGCATTCACGATAGGTGCAGTCCTTAGCCAAGAAGGTATGCCTGTAGCTTTTGAAAGCAAGAAGCTTTCCCCAAGCCAATAGAATTGGCTAGTTCATGAACAAGAGCTTTATGCTATTGTTCATTGCCTTAAAGTTTGGTGACACTATTTATATGGTGCAGATTTTAAAGTTTATACAAATCCCCATACCCTTAAGTATTTTTGTAGTCAACCAGATCTTCGAGGGCGCCAAGCTCGATGGGTTGAAATGATGCAAGAATTTCATATGGAAATTCTATACAAGAAGGGTAAGGATAATGTTGTTGCTGATGCATTATCTCGTATAATGTATCAAATGAGCTTTACAATTTTAGAAAGCTCATTGCTTCAAGAAATAAAGGAAGCACAGTTACAGGACTCTTATATGGCAAAAATTTATCAGGCCATAGAACGAGACTCTTTGATTAGGGATGGACCAAATATTTTTGTTTCATTACCTATTGTTATTTCTAATAAGGCAAGTTCATTTAAGAACTTTTCAATTGAGAATGGGTTTCTTAAATGAAAAGGCAAGATCTGTGTTCCTAGTGCACAGGAACTACAAAATAAAGTTTTGTTTGATAACCATGATGTGCCTTGTGCAGGACATCCTGGTATTGATAAGACCATACAGCTTGTTAGAAGAACATTTTGGTGGCCAAAGTTGGCCAAGGATGTCTGCCAATATGTCCAACAATGCTTTCAATGTCAAGTTAATAAAGTAGAAAGGGTGAAGCCACCATGTCAGCTAATGCCATTACAAATTCCAAAATCTAATTGGAAAAGTATTTCCATGGATTTCATTGTCGGCTTACCTAGAACCCAGAGACAAAAAGACACTATCCTAGTGATAGTGGATCGCTTGAGTAAAATGGCTCATTTTATAGCCACTCGTGAAAGTATGGAAGCTCCACAAGTCACAGATTTGTTTATTGATCATGTGTTTAGGTTGCATGGTCTACCTATGTCCATTGTGTCTGATAGGGATGTCAGGTTTACTGGTCATTTTTGGCATCATGTCTTTGGTCGTTTAAAAGTGTCTTTAAACATGTCAAGTGGTGACACCTAGAAATAGATGGTCAAATAGAAAGACTCAATCAGATACTAGAAGACATGTTGAGAGCATATGTATCTGATAAACAAATAGATTGGGATATGCATTTGTCTTTGTTAGAATTTGCGTATAACAACAGACCTCATAAGGCGACAAGTTTGTTTCATTTTCAAATAAATTATGGAATGAATCCAAGTTTTCCTAGTACAGTAAGGTCAGATGAGAAATGCCCAGCTGTAGCAGAATTTCTTACTGACATACAAGCTAATATTAAAATTGCTCAAGCCAAGTTACAGCAAGCTGCTGATAGGGCTAAGCATTTTGTAGATAAGAAAAAGTCAAGTAGGATCTTTGAATTAGGAGAAAAAGTTTTTCTCTAAGTACCAACCAAGTCATCTAGTTTATCGACCGGCCAATGTCCAAAGTTATCTCCAAGATATTGTGGACCGTGGATGCCGTGGTCATCTAATGTTTCATGTTAGCAAATTAAGAAAGTATATCTCACTTGATGATAATCTAATTGATGGTATGTTACCTTTGCAGGAATAGGATTCTATTGTTGACCATGGACCAGACAAGATACTAGATCGGAGAGAGAAATGGTTGCGTAATCGTACTCTTCACGAGTATCTAGTTGCCTGGAAGGGTCTACCAGTTGCTGATGCTACATGGGAATTAGAAACTCTGATTCGACAACACTTCCCATCACTAATCATTGAGAACAATGATTTTTGAAAGGGGGAGAGAATGCCAGAGATAATAACATTCGGCCAGGCAAGTAGCCCAAGACAGCCATTAATTAGTGTGTCCCAGACAAGGGGAAGAAGTGCCAAGGTCTGAAGCTTGGGGGATACCCTCGGATTTCTTACTAAATTGAGCAAGACTTGTCTATTTGGAAACACCGATCGGGTGCACCATGAAAACAGGCCCTAGAGACCCGATTAGAAGGTGGGAAGGGGTATATTTGGTTGGGAGGTGAGTAAGACACACATGAAATCTTCTTCTCTTTCTCACATCATACCATCTGAGCACAAGAATAACATCCCCAAAGCATAGCCATACCATATGAGCACCAAAATAACATCCCCAAAGCATCAAAGCATGCACTATGAAATTAATTATTTGCTATCCAAACCAAAACTGTTCTATTCTGTGTAAAACAAAGAACAAAAAACTACATAGAATCAACTCTATAAGTGCCCAAATTTTTAGCTCTCATTATGCTATTCGTTTCTAGTTATGGAACGCCTAAATCTGATATCTTATGCAATTGTTATAGCCAAAATATGATAGTGCTATCAAGCTACCATAATTATCCACAACTTCTATAGCATGCTTTGTATCCACTCAAAACGGATACAATGGTTGCTCTTGAACTCAATAAGCACTCAATAAGGCTTAGCTAAGCCTCGGAAAACTCCTCAACAAGTGCAAAGCAAGCTGGAACAAGCCAAAAGAAGGAAAAACTCAATGCATACCTCAAGAGGAAGAAACAATAGTTGCCATGAAACCTTGAGTTGAAGCTTTGAATTCGAGCTGAAGTAAAGGATGAAGAAGCTCCTCGAATGGTTAGCTCTAATACCAACTAAAATATAGAGCTTGAGTGAAAGCACACAAGTGGAAGCAAGAGCTATGGTGGATAGAGCAAGAAGCCAAGAGAAACAAACACCATATGTGGGAACTCCAATAGTCATAATGTGTGACTGGCCTTCCCTTATTCAAATCTCACTAAAAGAATAAAAAATGAAGTGATAGTAATGGGCACTTGCCACTTACAGTGTACCAGTGTGCGGGTACTGTTAGGGTAATGAAAACATAACATAATCTATATAACTTCTTTTGTTTGATGAGTGATCTTGAGATTATTCATCCATCTCTTAACCATTGAATGTTCCCATTGTGCAAGTTGGTCCATCCAACCAACCCACATGATGCCAATCGTAGACCTTACTAACCTCCATGGCCCTTGGAACAAAATGTATTGTGTTGAAAGCTTATTTAAAGGCACCATGGTTGATGACATTAATGCTCACACATTTGATCAAATATCTCTTGTTTCTCTCATCACTCTCATTCGTCTTGATATTGACTAATTATCAATGTGGTACCAAAACCAGGCATATCACTTTAGCCTCCTTTATCAACATAATGAGCATAGCCATGGCTAATTGTATCACTAGTTCATTACTTTGTTGGTAGATAGGTAGATATAGGTTAAAATATCAAGCTCGATCTCACTACCCAATCGATCATTGAGATTGTAGGCTCATATTAGATGCTACTCCTAGAGCTTTCTTTGGACTATGGAAACCCTAGGTATGCTTGAAGACAAGGTCAAATATTGAAACACTCAAAGTGAGAATATCTCAAAGGCAATCTTAGCTCTACAAAAGGGAGCTTTTATAAAAAGTCATTGGCTCTCACTATACAACATCATTACAAGAGCCTTATATCTCATTTGGAAGATCTAACATCCTTAGTTAAAACCCCTAACAACAATCCAAGCATTATCTCTCAATGTGAGGGAGTATTACTTCAAATTTTTTATAAGGTGGTAGAACAACAATCGAATCTCAATCATATGTGTAGTAAACATATGATTGAAATTTTCTCAAATTTGTTTGTGAGACCAAGCAGTGTGTGTAACTGAAGGTATTGGATTGATATAAGGCAAAGCACACGATGGAGATCAAGAATCAAGTCCTCAATAGGAGAGTGGTTTTTTGTTTTCTTAATGTGGAAGTGTCTTTTATGAGGAGAGTCTACAATTGGAGGTTGATATCGAACTCACATGTCCATGCTCATGAACCCAAGGTGCAATTGACTAGGTAGGCTACACTCTTGACCTCCTTAGAGGGTGGTTATTGCAGCCAAGCTTTAACTCCAAAGCCAAACTTGACATCACTAGATAATGGCTATTGCAACCAAGAATTAACTCTAGAGCCAAACTTGAAATAAATGTAGGGTTTTGAGAGATAAGTAATTAGCATAATCCCTTTTTTCTTATTGGAATAGTTTGCTATTTAAAGAGTGTGCTAGCACAAAGAGAACCGCTTATCATCTCAGTCTCATCAAGTACCTTGCATCAGAGATAGACATGCCAACAAGCCTAATCACCAATAGAGAGATTTTACACATTTTTGTAGAAATTGAGTTGATGAAGGAAAAGTTTGCCAATATGTTACTTGGTAAAGATGTGTCTGGTGGGGAAAAAGGAGTACGTTCTACTCTTGCTATATCTAATTCCACCACGAATCTTTCAGGTAGGTAGGTTATGAGTATTTTTGGGTTGAATGTTAGGTGTTGAAAAACATTCCCCATTTAAATGTATCACTTAACATGCAGCTTCTGTTTTTTCAACACTTGCACATGCAAAGTCAGAGCAGTGGGTTGATGACTTGGGCAAGCTAAGGCGCAATGCAGGGCTTGCAAAATACGAGTTGACGCAAAGCAAGGCAAATATAGTGAATCGCTTGGGTGCTAGTAAGGTGCTGATGGACTACTAGTTCCACTTATGTCATATTCGTAATAGTTAATTAGATAGACTTATGTAGTATTAGTAGTATTTGTACTAGTTAATAATTAATTAGTAGTTGCAGTATTAGAGTTCAACTTATTAGTAATATTAATAATTGTAGTATAATTAGTTAAGTAGTTATACTTTTGTAATATCAATAGTATTTGCAAGGCGAAGCTATCGAACTGCTTGGATATGCTGATGAGGTGTTGAGGGATTGCTAGTTCGATTTATGTAGTATAAGTTTATTTAATTAGATAGACTTCTATAGCATTAGTAGTATTTGTACTAGTTAATAGTTAATTAGTAGTTATAGTAGTAGTAATTAAACTTATTAGTAATTTTAATAGTTCTACTGTAATTAGTAAATCAGAGACACTTTTGTAATATTAATAGTATTTGTAATAAAAAATATGTAATTAATAGTTGTAGTATTAGTAGGTAGATAGATTTATGTTAGTTAATAGTTAAATAGTAGTGAAATGAAAATGAAAGAAAACGATCATTTGAATGTATGGCGAAAATAAAAGCATAACGAACTTTCGAACATAGTGGAAAAAACGAAAACATAAAACCTCAACAAACTGGATATTTTGAATGGACAGGGGAATGACACATTGTCCCATAATTATTTAATTATGAAGAGATTTGTGCCAACTCTTCAGCATGCTATATAGCATGTTTTCTCATTTCATTTAGTTTTTAAAAAGTTTTTGAAGTACCGTTATTGTTTATTGACTTCATTTATTTATTTTATTAGAATTACTATTAAGAAGAAAAAATCATCATCTTTGCACGTCGAAAAAATAAATTATCTTTTAAATTTTTTTAATGAAGTGTAGCATGCTTTTCCGTGAACAAGTGTATTGTAGTTTTATTATAAAAACATATTGTTGTCATCAGTATCAATGGATGCTACGAAGAAACAAAGTTACAAGGCATCCTTCAGGACCTCTAGAAAAAGGAAAACTATGGCTTCTAGAAAAACATCACTAAAATTGTTTGATGCAACAATCTCAACGTTCAAAATCACGATTAGTGACTTGAACTACATATTGATACATATTCTCCTTTCAACATCCTCCATGTATTTAAACAACACAAAAACTTATATACAAACATACTTCGCTTCGAAACACGATGCATATCTAAACACCATCAATAAAACAGTTACATGACAAACATGCAAGAATTGCATATAGAACTTCATACTCCTTTATTGAGCTGCACTTGTCAACCTAGTTGTCTTTATACTGCTATCTTGCTATTGTTTGACAGAAGTTGTGGTGGAAGTATATTGTCGGGGGATGGCTTTTTGCACTGCCTAAGCTATCCGAGCAAGTGTGAACCTAGCCTTAGCGTGGTTGTTGGAAGGAGTGAGAAGGCCTAGGTCAAGGTTGCCCAGGAGAGAGGGTTATATCATCATGTGTCTCATTGCTCAAGATGAGAAAATGGGGGAAAGAGCGAGGAGGTTATAAACACGAGCTTTAATTTAAAGGAGACGCCATATTGAGAGAGAGAGAGGCACTCGGGAGGGAGACGTGTGCGTGGAGAGAGCATATGCACGAGCGCGAGACGTGGTGCGGGCCCTCACTACGCTCTCCGAGATCCGAGGCCTCTCCACACGATTAGGATTTTCTATCTCGTCTCGGATCGGGCTCACCAAAAGGAAAAATAAAAGAATAAAGAACCAAAACCCTAGAAAGAAGGCGGGAAACTATAGATACCCGATGATCCGACGGTGGTGGATGGCGGGCGGGAAGATGTGATCCGACGGTGGCGCCGCACCCAAAAGCGCACGATATGAGGAGCGGCGCCGTCCTTTCCGTGTTGCCATTGGGTCCCACTTCCCGGCCCTTCCTTTTCCCAACTATCACGTAGCCGGCCCGCTCAATTGGTCCACGTCAGCACGCTTGACCATTGGCAGCTGGCGGTAACTCAGACCTGCTGCCACGTCGGATCTGAGATTGAGGGGGAGGCCCCACCAGCCTGTGCACGCCTGCCTTCACGTTCCTGTCATAATGGGTCTGCAGCGGCTTTCTGTACCCGTCTATCTGGCCTGTTCCCATGGAGTGTGGGCACTGGGGAGTCCACCTCCTTCAACGACCTCTTCAGGCCCTATCCCACACAATTTGTCACAAAGCCCTACAAATTTAAATATATTTAAAAATTACTACTTGTAATTTTGTCAAATTTTTTGTATCTTCTAATAGTAGAGAGAGAGAGAGAGAGAGAGAGAGAGAGAGAGAGCAATGCCCCAAAAGAGGTGTAGTCTCAAGATAGTAGTAATTTATTTTAAAAAAATCCATTTGAGATTACAAGTTTAAACCATTGTATTTTGAAAAACATTCTTGTTATAAACGTGACTTGCGAATAATACTCCTAAAACATTTGAAAGAAAGGTCTATTTATTGGGAAAATAACATTGGTGGGAAGAGAGAGAGAGAGAGAGAGAGAGAGAGAGAGAGAGAGAAAGAATGTGTGTGTGTGTGTGTGTGTTGCCATGAGAACAATCCATACTAATCGCAAGAAGTGAAAGGTAATCCATAAAAGAAGCAAATATGTACATAGGGAATGTGTAAAAGAGAAATACAACAGCCTTATTAAAAACTTTGTAAAGGCACACCAAAACCTTGAAGTTCCAAATTTACAATTTCCTTGAAACTTGATGGTTTCATACTATGCCTTCAAATGTCAAGGTTTTTCTCCTGTATGGTGCCATTGACATTAGACTCAAGCTCAAGTTTCATGAAACTTGCAAAAGTGTGAAGTGGTTGAAAAACACCAAAGGTAAGAAGTTTACAAGGATTGGCCACATGCATAGGTGCCAACTTGATCGTTATCCTACATCTTATGCAAACATTTGGAAATGTTGCCCAATGTGCGGCATGGAACCATGTCCTAATTAGTCAAATGTAATGATCAAATAACCTATGTCCATATATCACCTTTTCACTCGTGTTTAAATGATAGAAGCTAAGACCCTCTACTAAGAGCACTAAACTACAGTAAGGTGAATAAGGCAATTTATGTAGACTTGAAAAAAGATGCATAAGAATTTGGCAACCTATGTGTTGTGCACAAATATCCTTGGCAACTATAGGGTGTAGTGGAAAAGCCACTAAGGCCATGTCTACAATATCCTTAATCGTTTCCACCACAAGTTTGCTTTACAAAGTTGCCACATGTGAACAAAATGAACCTAACAAAGCTTGAAGAATTACAAAAAATTGATAGGCATACTTGGAAACTAACGAGCTTTAAGCATTTCATCTTCCCATCTTTTTTATGATAAAATGGTGTGTCCATCCCATGAGACTTAGATTCAACTTGAAAAATGGCTTCCTTATAAGAACAACACCCTAATAGTGCATCTAATATCGCAATTGCCACACCCAATTGCAATCTTAGAGCCTTCTTTGATCTCTCTTACTATTAGGTTAGGGCATACAATTGGTCTTCCAACTTATGTGGTCCATTCACATTAAGGAACCACGATGCTTGAAAGCACACAACTGGTACGTGTAGAACAATTAAATAAGATTCATTGCCTCAATGGTCAACATGTGCCCTTATTTGCACATATGGGCAAGGGTAGCTTTCTTCCCCATAGTTTGTGGATTTTCAAATTCAATGGGATCCCTCATACTCTTAATCACCTTTCAATTTTTAGTGAGTCCATGCATTGGTTGAGAAGCGATGCTCTAGTCCTAAAAAAGTGGAACCCCTTGAGCCCTTCTCATTTTTTTGGAAATGCTTTAGCTCCCTAGCCTTTCTCATTTATTTAGAAAATGGGAGTTTTGGTGGTGTCACATATACAACAACTCAATTTTCAATCTTCCTTGTATGTTCATGCTATGAGCCATATGTTGACCAAATCAAATTGTTCTCACAAGGAAATTGTAAATGTCAATCATGTGAATTGAATCTACCAATTGTGGGGCATTTCAAATGAAAACCTTGTCAGCCTCAAGTTATTGAGATGCAAGGGAAAACCTTAAGCTGTCAAAACATGGTGAAGATATTAAGAGTTTGGCATCATTATTTCTAATGTGAATGAAGTGTGGTGCTCGAAAAACCAAATATGCAAAATGCTTTAGTTGGTCAAGACATCAAACACACACACACACACACACACACACACACACACACACACACACACACACACACACACACACACACACACACACACACACACACACACACACACACACACACACACACACACACACACACACACACACACACACACACACACACACACACAAAATCCATTTATATATGTATATGTGTTTGTGCGTGTGTGTAGAGAGAGAGAGAGAGAGAGAGAGAGAGAGAGAGAGAGAGAGAGAGAGAGAGAGAGAGAGAGAGAGAGAGAGAGAGAGAGAGAGAGAGAGAGAGAGAGAGAGAGAGAGAGAGAGAGAGACCCATGAGCCCTTCACACCCATATGTTACCTTGATGAAGTATAAGCTTTTCAATATCTTATAATTTAAAGTTGGGTGATACAACAATTGGAGTGGGTCATTATTTGTCTTTTTCCAAATATGAAACTATGGCTTGAAAGCTTGGAGTAGAAGCACCCTCCTCCCTTACCTGGACTTTGGAGAGTCTTCCCAAGTAATTGGTAGCAAATTGATTCACATATTTAAAACACCAATGTTGAAGGCTTAAAGAGTGCCATGATCCTCTTAAAGCATATTTCTTCAAGTGTGATATAAGCTTGAAAATTGCCTCACTTCCCATTACATGGGAGAGTTTTATAAAAGCTTCTAAATCCCTTTTTAAAATAATAATGGTGCATGTTGTTCCCTAGTTCAATGCTTGAGAATACACATATATTCCTTAACACGTTAGTTGGCAAAGATGGACATATATGCATATTTTCAATAAATTTGAGGTCCATGCTAAACCACTTATTTAGAAAGCAAACCTCATTGGACTTGGTGATTCTAGCCCCATGGAATCTATAATGTCATGGTCTACATTGTTTGGAATCTAACTCCGTATACTTTATACCGAGGTGCCTTATGGAGTGGGAGATCTCCCTTTTAAGCCTTCCACGTGGACCATTTCTAGTCTTTGCTTATATAAAAGCATTTGCAAGTTGCCTATTCATTCTATTCATTTGTGTTAAAGTGGGAAGATTCTTTCTTGCAAAGGATGTGTTGAATAAACTTTTTGTTTTTATGGAGATTAGAGATTTTGAATAACCTTTACTTGATCTATTGGAAGATGGGTAGCAATTGAACATTCTTTAGGGTAATATATTCCACGTCCCTGCTCTTAGAAGGTATAGGGGACAACGTAGAATGTATGATTAATATCATGGATAGAATCATATTAGTTTCCTTGTGAGGACCTTCTATTGTTATTTCTCCAAGGCTTACCTAGACAAAAGGTGAAGAGAATGCAACGACAACTATGTAAAGTACATGAACTTCATCATGTAAGCTCAAAAGTCACAATCTTGGATAGAAAGTTTCCCTTTGAATGTCAGATGGTGACCTGAATACATTGTCTCCAACTCAAATTAATTCATGGTGAGATAATTTAGATAATTTCACATGACCTAGGTATGTATACGCTAAAGTAAAGGTTGTCGGAGGTTTGAATATATAATTTACCCTTGTGTGAAATAAATGTCTACCTAATGCTTTGCTTTAGTATCATGTGCAAGGTAAAGCGAAACAAGCATTATGTAGGCCCCACCTTAAAACTTCATGGCTTTAGTCCTTGTCCCTTAAGAATATATAGAGTTTCATAAACGATTGATGGCATGATGATCTCCTTCCCTTCAAGTCTTATCAAATTGTATTTACATAGTGCTTAATGCATCTTTGTGAGTTAAAGGCACATTTGCCTCGGGCATCTTACCTCAAACAAGCCTACTTCTCTTTCACACACATGTGAACTAAAGGAAGGTGCACACTAACATGCTCAAGGCTTACATGAAATTCAAAATGAGCAATGAATTTTTGCTTTAAAGGATTCCATGTAGAATAAAAAGTATACTAAAGAGTATTTGGATGGAAAATCGATAAATGCCAGCTAAAACCCTTAAGGACCACACCATTTTCTAACTTTATGACTAGTCTCGATTTTATCATCTTTGACTAAAGGAGGCCATCCTAATTGTTTGAATGCACTCTTATATGACAAAATATTGTTACTTGTGTATAAGTAAGTGCCATAGCATCACTTGTGTCCTTCAAACAATCACAAAAATTTTGAACGAATATATCAATCCATAATAGGTACCGTACCTTTTTCAAGGACATAGTCAAACTATGTAATGAAGTCTATAATCAAGGAACATTGAAGGTTTTTTACTACAAACAACAACTCATCGATACTCATTAGACCAACAAAAACAATTGTTGCATAAGTAAAGCTTGAAGTTGCTACATGACAAGGATTAAGCTAACATATGTTTCAAAAGCAATATGATTATATTTAAGTAGCTCATAAAAAGTATTCAAGACCTTTAGGACATACACGTAATAAAAACTCATAAAAGAGAAGGTTTGATACTGTTTGAAAATGAAAGTTGAAGTGCATGTTTTTTGAGACAATAAAAGCAACATCAAAATCTTATGGTAATTGTTACGACACTTTTTTATCGCAAAAACAATAGTATTATTTGAATGTTCTTCCATGAAACATCCAAGAATCAACTAAAAAGTAGAGTGAGATCCAAAAGATGTGTGCACACGAGGGAGAAAGAGATCAAGTACAAGAATGAAATCTTGCTTAATAAGTTGCTCACAAGTACAACTGGTACACTCTCTCTACTTTGAGAGTGACATCCAGGTTGTTTATCTAGCCTCACTATGGGGGCTAGAGTTAGGGATTTCCACGCCCTCCAATTCATTCGCACCTCACCTTCCCTCATGCACCCTTGCTTACTCAGGGTTCACATGCTACACTTCTAACCCCCCCCCCCCCCCCCCCCCCCCTTAATGCCAAGGTGGCATTGGATTACATAGCATGTAAATGGTTCCCCCTCAATGAATTAGTGGGATGCCTTTATAAAATAGGCTACAAGGATTTCTATGGAAAGATGGTACAACAGGGACTAGAAAAGTCGATCATCAAGTGCTTTGGAGACATAGTTGGCCTTCGATTCTATGGGAGCTTCAGGAGAGTTTGGACATTCACTCGTGATATGCTCTGTTTGTTTACATTTGTTGCAATTCATCTTGTTGGGGTATTTTTTCCAGTAGTTGCTTACAATATGTATGGCATCTACTTCAGCAACCGAGCTTGGACTAAAGCTAATTGACCTATTAGACCCTTCATGTGGGAAATAAACTTTCTTAGGTCTCCTCCTTGCTTGTGTTCCAAGGTGAATAACTCTATTTTGAGGAAGATTTTGGAATTCTTCCCATTTGCACTATACAGTTTCTCAAGCTCATCCCATTTCTCTTTCGCAGCAGTTGTTGCAAGTTGGTCAATATGGTGAATTAAGGATTCATCCAAGTGTAAAATTATTATGGATTAGGCTCTTTCTTCATCTTCAACATCCATAGGATTGGATGGATCAATGGATTTTGTTCCTTTAATGAATAGCCAACAGCCTCTCTCCATCATTTTATATTTTACTAACACCTGCCATGGGTGGAAGTCTCTCCCTTCAAACTTGTGGATTTGAGGCTTCACATCATCATAGGCCATGATAGGAAGGTCTTACCGATTGCACAATGGCAATGGTAGTGTATATTCCTTTACAAGTTTGGCACTACAAGTGGAAGCAATCAAGTTGAAAACAATTGATGTGAACTCAGACTGATCTTAGTTCATGCCTTACTTGAGACGTGATATGTTAAACTTATTGATGTCCATTAAGTGTGTCTAGCCTAAGGTGGAGCTTCCAAATCTGCAATGAGCTCCAAAGAAGGTTAATAAGTAGATTAGAATCATTGTTAGAGTTGAGATAATGATAGGGTCTAAGCAAACCCTAAAGCTTGCAATGAAGCTTTCATGGCTACGAGGACCCACATTTAGGTTTTGGCTTAGTGTGAGTAGCAAGGATGGAATTTCCAGAAACCCTTTGAGGTGGAGATAGCCACTTGGGGGGCTACAAATGCCCTATGGTGGCTTGGATGATTGTACCCCTTGTAGCCTAAGGAACCATGCCAATCTTCGCATTGTTAAATTTATGCATGTTTTTGCATTGGTTGCAATGTTGGCTTCTATTGTGGACAATGTTAGGCTCTATCATGCCATGTTGTTGTGCCTTGAGCTGAGCATAAGGAACGATCTCCATAAGAAACTAGGTAGAAATATTGCCTTCTTTCCTCTACCCATGTCCTCCACTGATTGGTGGTCAAGCCTGGTGAAGAAGAAGGTAAAGTGAGAAGAATGAGTTTTTATTGTGCACTTAGGTCACGATGGAGTTGGAGGGAGCTTGTTGGATCAGAGATGGCTATGATACCATGTTGAAAAGCAGAGTGAGAGCTAAAAGATGTGTGCACAATATTACAAGCTGTGGATCTAGAGCATGGCACAAGCTATGGTGGATGAAAGATGAATATCAAACTCATAATGACATGGACAAGTAGAGACAAATTGTTACACAAGTGAATTAGGTTCCAAGATAGATTAGCTTGGACTCATAAACACAATCTTGTGTAAGATCGACAATAACAAGACTTAACTGAAAGTACAAAGCATCATGACATTGTATTCATTTCATATGAAAGTGATAGTCAAGTACAATGTTTTATAGAATTTGGGTTGTTCCACTCTCCTCACTGTGCATATGTGATTCAGGACAGCTCTTCATGGAGCATACATCATTTGCCTATTTCTCAACACACAAGAGGGAGAGAGAGAGCTTAAGCACAAAAAGGAAATCTTGCTTAATGAGTTGCTCATCACAAGTACAATTGGTACACTCTCTCTACTTTGAGAGTGACCTCCAAGTTGTTTATATAGCCTCACTGTGGGCTAGGGTTTACGGTTGAGAAAACACAAGCTAAGAGACATCTTTATAAAACCATTATTCCCGTGGACATTGATAATCAAATGAACATAGATTCCTTGACTGTTAAAGCCATTATAGTACTTGTTACTGCTCTATTAAAGCTAGAGTTGAACAATGACAAATTAGTTCATCTTTGAGATGCCACTTTATTAAGAAAAAGTTCAGGGAAGATAACTAGGGAGAAACATTCTTCATCGGTGAGAAGAGACTGTGAATACTTGCTCCCTCTAAAATGCTCCAAGTTTGTGCATCTTTTCTCCATCTAATAGGCTTAACTTTGTGTTGTGGATGGTTCAACATTGTAGATTTTGAACTGAAACGAGCAATCCAATTAGATGAGTGCGTTCCATCCATATAGTTCTTATAAAAAGCCAATTCGGAAAAGGGTAAAAAAATTATGATGGGATATGGCAATGAATATAGGATTGGGAACAAGCATCGCTAACAAGATGTAGACTCAACACAAAAACCGTCAACAGATAGGCAATATTTCCAATTAGTTGATCTGAAGATTAAGACCCCACCATTTATATATGTGGAAGAGGTCTTCATTTAGTCTTCATGCAATGGGGATATTAAAGAGGATGCTTGCTTAGCTCCATATAATTTGTGTTTAAAGTGAGATATTGCAAAATCTCTCTCAATTTTATACTAACCTAGAGATTTTGGCAAGTTAGCAAGTTAATGGTCTACCTAGGGCAATGTTGATATCATTAGCAAGTTAATAGTCTAGCCAGGGCATTGTGGATAGTGTAAAATCTCTTTGCACATTGTACTATGCTACACATCTTTGCAAGGTAGCAACTTCATGGTCTACCTGGGGCAAGTTAGTAGGTTAACATATCTCTCCACATTTCATGCTAAAACACCACATTTCCATACCTATTCACAAATGAAACATTTGTTGGTACTATATTTGTAATGTAGGTAATTAAAATAAATTACTTTCTATAGTCCAAAATAATTATGTTTATTCTTCTCCTATGCATATTGAGATGATACTTGAGCTAAAACACATAAGTCTAAGATTAAACTGCAAAAATCTCAACTATTGGTATTTCTAGATATGGTTTCTATGTGAAGTTTGACTCACCATCAACCTGCGAACTAGCAATTGTGAGTTATCACCAAATATGCAACTTAAATTTTGGCATGGAGATAAAGTGTATGCATGCTATCAACAAAATATATATTCTATTTATGTGATATTAGTTGTTGTGCACCAAAAGTATGATATGGGTAAAAAATGACTGATTAGTGTTTATGATAATGGAGAGAAGGTTTAATGAAAGACTTTGTTTTTGGCCTAGCAAAGGCAATTCATAGCATTAACTTTTGGTTTAATGGCGCTTTTCCTTATTTTGTTGTCTTTTGGCATCTTTAAAAAATGTTGAATTTTTTTTTCTCCTTCTTCCTCTTGCTCTCTAGAACTCATTCTCTTCCTCTTTATCTCTTTATCTCTTCCTCTTCCTTATCATTTGCTTCTTCTTCTTCCTCCTCTTCCTCTTCTACTTCCACTTCCACTTCCTTCCTCTTTATCACTTTATCTTCTCCCTTTTGTCATGAACCATTTCTCTTGCCATCGACCTCCTATTGAGTGCACTTTATCTTGTTAGGGGTCAACCCCTTGCACATTGTTTTCTTTTCCTAATGTGTAATCAATTAGGCTTTCTTCCTCTATGTTCTTACATCTTCACTTCATGCACTATCTTTTCTACTTAGATGATCCATCTACAAAGTTGCAATTGTTTGTAGAGCTTTCAAAAGTAGTGCCAATTAGTGAGCCATTTTTTTTGCTTTATAATTGTATTCCGGTACTTCAATGAAGCATATACTCACATCTTAAGTGCACCAACCATCAAATGCAATTATCGAAAAAGATTATGCATTCCTTTGATATCATTATTGACTTTCCAAATTATAAGTACCCCTAGCTCTTAAGTTAATCTTTTATAGAAGAAATGCAGCTCAATAATTGCAAAAAACAAAAGCTTCTTGAAATACACTAGATGACCACATGTAGATAAATATCTCAACACAATCTATATCTTCCTTTAAACAATTTGCCCTTGTTGGATCACCACTTATTTATATCTTGACAGTTCCCACTATTTCAAACCTCTCTTTTAGAAGCCCTTCGTAATTTAATCATATTGTAAATACACAACCATCCCCCCTACCCTATAATGATCATGGGTAATAAAATTGTTATAGTAATACCATAGAGAGAGTACTGTAGAGATACTACATGGATAATTGAAAATAAATTCCATGCACATGGATTGTGGACATATTTTGCTAATATGTAAGGGTATTCCATTTGAGCATCCAATACCTATGTTGCAGAATATGAATCAATATTCAGTATCACAAAATAAGAAAGTTGTCCACCCAAGGTCTCTTTCTCAATTGCCTTGAGATATAGCTAGAATTTGACTATGGATTAAGTACAATTATGCATATTTGAGCATTGGAAAGGTTGAAACCTAGAAAACATACGATTTGCAAATTTTACTTTGAAAAACTCACTATTTGTGGCACTATAGTGAGCACTATAGTAGAGGGTTAAAAAATTTCATGTGTGTAAAGATGCCAAGATCATGTTTGTGAATGGAGCAAGGGGATTTAACCTTATTCGAAAATAATGTTCAAAGAATATTAATATGGATATCTATAGTGGAGGTGTTAAATTCCTGTAAGTAGATCGATACCCGTGATTTTAACTTGTGAAATTGAACTAGAGCAATGCTAGAAGACTTCCAAGTATAGAGGGATTACCAAAAACACAAACTCTAAATGGGTTCTTCTAGAGTTCATACTCCAGCTTCCTTCCTACTATTGTCTCTATGATTCCTCCAAAGGATGGGCCTATTATGTCATCATGGTTTGTAGGGCATTAGTTACAACATTGTTGGAATTTGAACACCCTTTCATAAGATGCTTTAGGGATGAGGACATGAGCATATGAATCAAACACAAAATCAATAAGAATGAATGCTTAGTTTCCACCTATACACCTCCATTTACTTTATCACATCCACTTACCACTTAGGTGGATCCATGCACAAAGATGTTAGCACAATACCACTTGTATGAGCCTATAAAAGGCCGGTCCACTCATCAATAAAGTATCATGTTCTAATTCCTTTTAATTTACTCTTATCTATTATTCTATCGACTATGACTAGTGTTGCTTTGTCACTAAGTTAATCTTGTCAATATCCAATTACTTCAATATGGTATCGGAGCACTCATAGGGATGGATATTGATGCCACACATACTCAAGTTTTAGGCCATTTTTAAATTCATTAGGAATTCAAAACCTTCTTGTTCTTAATCCCTACCATCACTCTATTTACTTGATCTATATATGCCTTGTCAATGGAGTGAAAATGTTGCCTTGATCACAAAAATCTAGGTCCTAGTCTATTTAAAATCTCTTTTTGATCTCATGGAGTAGCATTGCATTAGATAAATTAAATGAATGATAAGGTTTTTAGGTTGAAAGAAGTTGAAACCTTAACCTAGAGCTATTTCTTGCAAAATGACACACACACACACACACACACACACACACACACACACACACACACACACACACACACACACACACACACACACACACACACACACACACACACACACACACACACACACACACACACACACACACACACACACACACACACACACACACACACACACACACACACACACACACACACACACACACACACACACACACACACACACACACACACACACACACACACACACACACACACACACACACACACACACACACACACACACACACACACACACACACACACACACACACACACACACACACACACACACACACACACACACACACACACACACACACACACACACACACACACACACACACACACACACACACACACACACACACACACACACACACACACACACACACACACACACACACACACACACACACACACACACACACACACACACACACACACACACACACACACACACACACACACACACACACACACACACACACACACACACACACACACACACACACACACACACACACACACACACACACACACACACACACACACACACACACACACACACACACACACACACACACACACACACACACACACACACACACACACACACACACACACACACACACACACACACACACACACACACACACACACACACACACACACACACACACACACACACACACACACACACACACACACACACACACACACACACACACACACACACACACACACACACACACACACACACACACACACACACACACACACACACACACACACACACACACACACACACACACACACACACACACACACACACACACACACACACACACACACACACACACACACACACACACACACACTTGTCCCTTCTAGCCCTTGCAATTCTACCTTGCCCAGATCTCATGTATTTCATGTATTTTATGATGTTATTTTCTAGCACAATCTTTGCATTATTTGTTGGTAGACAATAATAAGTGCACTCAATTTTAAGTTGGATCCTTCCCCTGTGTCTCTAAACATGACTTTTTCTTTGTTGCATGAGTATTGTTAAGTTAATCCCTTTTTCTAACACACACACAAAAATGACCCCCCTGACCCCCCCCCCCCCCCCCCCCCAAAAAAAAAAGAAAAAAAGATCATGATACAAACTTATCATTTTTATTGGGCTTTTGAAGCCTATGAGATGGGATTCCTTTAACTAAAAATACTCTCAAAATCCATTTCTTAGAGTGTAGACTGACTTGACCTTTAGACCCATATTTTGTAGTCCACAGTCCTCCCTAGCCAAAGCTTATCTAAGCTTCATGACTTGATGGCTCATTTACACTTCATTTGAGTCTTGTTAAGCCTTCTAAATATCTTCACCAAAGAGAATACCACCTTTTTATCATGCTTTAAGGCTATCATTCTCATCAAAGTGAGTGTCAATGATACTACATTAAGGAGGGGAAACCAAGATCCATGACAAAGTCCATAAAGTTCAAGCTTTTATCCATTGGAAAAGTTGAAGTTTTATGAGAAGAAATCCCTTCGAGGAGGAGGTTCATCATCATCTAAACATTACTTATTTATTAGCAATCAAAGAAACATTTTCCCAAGGGCATTTGCCAAGTGCTAAACTTGTTTAGAGGAGGGATTATGGGTTGTTGATATGGCATTGATCATTGCCTCTATTTAGTAATCTTCTTGTAAGTTCTATTTAGAACTCTCAATCACTTTCACAATGGCTTCATATGGTATCAAAGGCCAATGGTTCTAAAATTAGCAAATTGGGATCAAAAACTAAGTTATAAGGTAATAACTATCATTCTTCCCATTATTTTCCTATTGATTACTAATCATCTTTGCTATGGATAGAACTTGAGAAGAGAGCAATAAGAAGTCCATGAAAACATGGGAGTATACTCTTGAAGAGGATATGTTTGGTCCATTTGACTCTCCTTCCCCCCACTATTGCAATAAAGAAGAGTACTAAACTTCAAGTTTGGAAGGGTTGTGAGAAAGATCCAAGTGGCAAATTGTGTAAGCCACCAAAGTATCCAACCCTTGGCAAAAGGTCTATTTCTAGTTGGGGCTTTTGTGGAACAAAGTAATTCCACACAAGCATTAAAGCAAAATCTTATTTTTGTCATGATCATTATAGGGTACTGGGATGAAGTACAAAAGAAAAGAGTGAATGCACATGCAATTGAAATAAATACAGAGAATATCTTCAAATATCCAGCTATCACAGGAAAACTTAAGCATATGGATGGTAGCAACTCTATGGTCAACTCATACCAAAAGCCACAAAGATCGATCAATAGATTGCTTGACTTATTTGTGGTAGCAAGTCTATGGTTAACTCATATCAAAAGCCATAAAGTTTGATCAATAGATTGCTTAACTTATTTTTAGCATAAGATGATCGAATGTTCGATTTACTTATAGGGACAAGTGCTTATATAAAGTTCTACTTAGTAGTCAGTCCATGCTAATATATATATATATATATATATATATAGTTACATTATCAATAGATGTAACAATCATGTGTGCTATTCAAAAAGAGAAACATTGTATTGTTGCAAAGAAGAATAACCTTTAAGTGGCATTTATCAAGATGCGACTTCAAGGTGTTCTTGAATTGCCAAATGAATCAAGCAGTAGGTGCAAAGGTCATAACAAACATTGAGAAGGTCATGCTTGCATCTAAGTCGCCTACGTCTCCTCTATCTAATAAATTGGGAGAACTCATAGAGCTTGCTGATATAAAAAATATTGAAGTAATCAAGGAGAAAGAAAAAGAGGAAGATGATAATAATACATATGCAAAATCATATTGATGATATCATTATCATGGTGAAATGATAACATGTTCATGGAATTTTAATTAATTAAAGATATGAATTAATTAATGATTGTCAATATCTTTCTTGTGTTTTACCAATAAAATTTCATAGCTCTTAACATGCTTATCATGTCTTGTATATATAGTTGATTATAGTAAGTCTTAGAAAAAACAATAAATTTGTGCCATAGAAACTTTGGGATATCAAGGTATTGGCTTATGTGGAAACAAAATTTGAAAGAATGATACATTTTACAAAAATCCTTGAAGTTTTACTAATAAAATTTCCTAGCTCTTAACATGCTTATCATATATTGTATCTAGTTTGATTAGTAAGCTTTAGAAAAAACAATAAATTTGTGCCACAGAAACTTAGCGATATCAAGGTATTGGGTTATGTGGGAAAAAAGTCCAAAAAAATGATATACTTTACAAACATCCTTTCATAATAGTAATTTTAACAAAATATACATAAATGTGAAAATTTTAGAGAGCTACATGTACATTTTTTTTTCCAATTTCAAAAGAACAATTGGTTTCTTAAGTTTTTAAAGAGAATCTTAGGGAATATCCTTAGAAGAAACATACAACTTACCCAAAAGGTTCGCCATTGTGTTCGGTGACTTAGATATTAAGCTCTATGTCCTTATTGGCTAAAACAAGGTTCAATGAAGGGACACATTCTTATTAATTCAAGAGCTTCCACATTTTCCAATCTCACAATTTTTCTTCTCTACTTTCCACTCTCTCTCCTTGCACATTCTCCTCATATACATGAAAGTAAGAAAGCAAAGAATACAAGTAAGAGAGTGTAAGTATAGTCTCGTATCTCTTTATAGTCTATTATTGAGGGAGAAGCTCTAATGCTTACATGATTTAAGCGTGCTCCTCTAAGGAGATCCTTGGTACCATAGCCTCTTCTTATTAACCACTTTGACACACAACAAAGGGGAGGAGGAGAAGAGGAGAAGCCTCTTCTTATTTTGTGTGTGTGTGTGTGTGGCTATGGTGGAAGAAGGAGGAGAAGAAGATAGGAAGAAAAGGATCTTACTTAGTTTTCACACACAAGAATGCATCTTTTTCGACTAGTTTGAATGGTTACTACATCAAGGAGAAAAAGAAATAGCTAGATGTAAAGAGAAAAGGCCAAGAGAAGAGGAAATAAACATTGAGACAAAGCAAAAGTGGAGAAGAAGAAGAAGAAGCAATCAAGATGGATCAAGTAGAAGAGGGAAGGTTTCAATGACACCATAAGGGAATCCTTGAAGGATATGCAGAGAAAGCAAACATATCTCTATCTTTATCCTCTTATAATTCCTAGTAGAGCTTTTCTAGAATGGTGGTAGAAGTATAAATTATTGGTATGTTGGTGTGTCTTCTAACCTCAACACTAATGTTAACTAGCCTGTTTGCAATGGAGACTAGTGTTTGTTCAATGAACCTTTTCTCAATGCGTTCTACTTTTTTAACTAGTCGCTTAACTATTGTGGCTTTGCCCTATAGGAAATCTATAATCTCTTGAGGTAGAGTGTGCCTAGTGGATGGTACTCCTCCAATCACCTTTTTCTTTTCTCTTTTCCACTAGTTGTTGCTTGTTCCTAGGCCTCTTGTAGTGAATATTCTCATTACTATAGCAAGGATGATTTTTCTTTCCTAAACTATTCTTGAAATTATACTCTAATAGTCATTTTCTTGTTTTTGTTTCTAGGCTTAGTTAGCTTCTTCATCTTTCCTTGATTGCTTTAGTGCCACCTTTAATTCCTCTTTCTCTAATATATCTATCCTATATTACTTTTTTCCTATTGTCTCCATCTTGTCTTGCTTGTCTTCTTAAGTTCCTCCTTTTGATATTTGCCCTCCCTTTGTTCTTCTATTGGCCTTAAGTACTTTCTTCTTCTATTTTCCCTCCCTCTTTTTGCATAGGAACTCTTTCCTCCTCTTTGTTCTAAGTTCTCTTGAAGAGATTGTCCTTATTTCCTCCGCCATATGGCGAGGTATGAGGATCATTAAGAGCCTTGCAGATGATCCAAGTCAAAGCACTATCAACGCTTCAATTTATCATAGTAACTCTAGCATTTTCCCTTTCAGACAAATGCTTCTATGGCCTTAGAGGTGACTAGCTTTGCAAAAACTTTTCTAGTTTCTATTGGTTGGCCACTCGTGCTAGATTCTCCCCTATCCTAATGAGCAATTGCATAGTTTGTAAGGGGAGAGGCCTTTTGAATCTCGGATCTTATATACCTTGAAAGCAAATGTGACTGTGATATTTGATCAGTGCCTTTTCTCGGTAATTTCAAAGGGTCTCCTCAAGGCTTTTGTATTCTTCTTCTTGCTACAAGATCTCAAGTTGAAGGTCCATCACCTTTTCAGTGGGGGCCCTTAAGGTCTTGATCATTTTCTAATATGCCTACTATTCCCTTGGTGATCTCCTTGGTTTGTTTTGTGTCTTGCATTTCTCTTGCCTCTTTTTTATCATGGTTGGAGGACTCTGACATCTCTATTGGGGGTGCCGCAATTGATGGTGGTTCCATGGCTGTTTCTAATGGGGGTTGAAGGTCTTCACCTATCAATGATGAGGAAGGGGTGACCCATAGATATATGGCCCTAAGGTTGGTCATCATGCTTTGCATGGAGAAGTTGATCCACAATCCTTCCCTCGGTGGGTTAATATGTCATCACTGTGAACAAAGAACTTAGTTATAGTAGCCAATGATACCAAAGTGGATTATGTAGCTATTGAGCCAAAATTGAGATGGGAATTTCCACCTATTAGATATTAAATGTTATCAACACAACCAACCCTTGAGGATGGTGTTGATAAGCCAAGGGCAGGTAATAATGTATTATTCTTAGTTTCCCTTCCCAATTGTATACCTTCAACCTTAGGATAAATGATGATAGCCAAATTAAATGCATTGAAGTCACTATTGATGATCGAAGATTCCTAAATGACCATAACCTTGTAAAGGAAAGGAAGAGGAATAAACTTAGATAAGGTACCACATATTTAGGTATGAAACCATGAGTTAGGCCTTGCAAACAAGGGTTTCTTAATGCCCATGTTGATGCATTTGATGCCTATTTAAGAGGTTCTATGGTATTGCTTCCCATGGTGGGGGGTGGTACTCGCTCTTCCACCCCTCTAAAATATGTTTGTTTCTATTATCAAACTCAAAATTTTCTAAATATTTATAGACCTTTTATGGATCTTAATCTTCAAACGCCATAGTGTAACTTGAATTTCTATAGTTTATCAATTTGACCTTGGACTTGTCTTGAGTAGCCTTACTACATTTGACTACCATGTGCACATGCATGCATACATGCACACACATAGAGTTTCATATTCATAATGGCACAATTAATACCACAAAATCTATGAGAAGTAAGAGAAGAAAATATATTGATATGATTTATGTGACTTCTTTAGCATTCCATTTTCTTGAATGAACAATAATGACCTTTAGTATAATTTCTTCTTGAATGACACATGGAGTATCTAGAATATCATAATGAGTAGTTCATAAAAGCTTCAGTTGAGTAGGGAAAAATGATCCATTTTTCAATTATACCATCAATCTCATTGCAAAATAGAAAATCTAATCATATATTGTGCTATGAATATAGGCTAATGGATAAAATTTACTTTTCATTGTAATAGCATTAGCATAAAGACTCCCTTGGTTGTCTAGATCAAGTTCTCCAATTTTGTTTTAACCTTCAAAGTAATAATCATATGTTATTTATTACTGAACATACAAATTAAATTTCATGCAAATGAAGTACTTGTTACATATATACATGCACACACTAAGTACATACATTGATTATCAAAGTTTAATAGGAAACCATACACCATCACTACCATAGAAAATGTTAAAAAAATAGAGCATGATGGAACAATAATTCATACTAGAAGTTATTGAATCATGTCAATAAATTGATTAATTATGTTAAGTCATGCAATAAATAATGTTAGGTTCTTTATATGTTTGGTCTTAAGTTAAAATTAAGGGGGGACTTCCATTGATAGAATGTAACCAACACAACCAAACCTTGACAAGGGATGTTGTGAAGCAAAGGGTAGTTAGTAATGTGTTAATATTAGGATCCCTCCCAAATATCACATTATCCCTTCCCAATGTCACACATTCATATGATTCTAGATCCATTGAGGTAACTATTGATTTAACATCTCTTGGATAATCCTAATGTGATCAAGCCTTTGTAAAGGAAAGAAGGTGGAGGGAATTTAGATAAGATTTGCATATATCTAAAGACTCAACCACAACTTGGGGTTTGCAAGCTAGGATTTCTTAATGCCCACATTGATGTAATTGATGCATATTTCTGAGGCCCTACTATGTTATTGATTCCCAAGGGGGTGCTATTCACCCATTCATCCCTTTGAAACGTGTTTGGTTCAAGTGTTGTCTTGGGCTTGTCGGCAGCTAAGCTACATGGATTGAAGGTAAGATGCATGGATTGAAGCCTTTATAATGTACACTCATTGAGGAAGGTAAAAACTTGTAATCAAGCTCAATTCTCCTAGAGATCTATATACTCCATATCTTAATAATCAAATACAATAGTGTTTTTACTTGAATAAGTCCACATTATCACAAGTAGAACCTAGACTTGACTTGAGAAACCTTATCATATCTAAGTGCCCATGCACGAATGCATGCACACACATAATGGCACAATTAATACCACACAATGTATGATAAAACAAGAGAAGAAAACTTGCTATTTCAAATTCGTCTACTTTTTTATCATGACATTGACTTGAATGAACATCAATCATCTTGAGTATAAACACCTCATAAAAATGACATATGGAGTGTCTAGAATATCCTATTGATTACTTCATAAACACTAAAGTTGAATAGTGGAAAATAACTCTTCTTTCAACTATTACATCAAATCTCATTTTGTAAAATTACAAATATACTTATATGTTGTGCTATGAAGATAAGCTAACCAACAAAAATAGTTACTTCTCATTATAAAAACTTTAGCATTAAAAACAATGATCTCTATATTGTTTTATGCATGTTACAAGGCTAAAATGAAAAAATAAGACTAATAACATCTTTATACATGACTATTATTTCCATTGGTTGTCTAGATCAAGTTATTATCCATTCTCCACTTAACCTCCAAATTAATAATCATGTTCTATTTACAAACAACTTAAAATTCTATGTACAAGAACTGCATGTTGCATGGGTGTGCACATGTAGGCACACACAGATGCACAAATAGTATGCACATTGATCACCAAAATTTAGAGGAAATCATACACCATAACTACCATACAAAATGATTTGTCTTGAGCTAGAATTGTTATTGTTGTTGTTGTTTTTTTTTTTTGGGTGTCTTGAGAAGAGAAGGGTAGTTAGTAGCATGTTAATCTTAGGATCCCTTCCTAATGTCACACATTCAACATAAACCTAAAGGGTGTAGTGGCTATTGATTGTAGCATCCTAATATGATCAAGACATTGTAAAGGAAAGGAGGTGGAGTGAATGTAGATACATTCCACATATCTAGGAATGCAACTATGACCTATGGTCTCTTAATGCTCATACACATGTATTTTATGCCTATTTAGAAGGCCTTATACTATTGATTTCCATGGGGTGCTATTCACTTTTTAGCTCCTCTAAAACATGTATGATTCAAGTATTATCTTTAGTGCCATGTGAACTAATCTCCATGGATAGAAGCCTTAAATGTACATCGATTGAAGAAGGTGAAAATTTGCAATCAAGCTCAATTGTTTCTAGAGATATATGCAACCTCTTATGTATATTAACCTTCTTGAATATGCTTGCTTTATTAAGTAGACCCTACACTTGACCCTAGAATTCTCTTGAGTAGCCTTGTCATATTTGAGTTCCATGTGCACACACATGCATGCACAGGGCTGCGCACACATGCACGCAAACATGGATGCGTGTGTACGCACATGCACATGCACACACACATGCACACGCGCACGCGCACGCACACGCGCGCGCGCGCCCACACACACACACACACACACACACACACACACACACACACACACACACACACACACACACACACACACACACACACACACACACACACACACACACACACACACACACACACACACACACACACACACACACACACACACACACACACACACACACACAGAGGTATACATATTTTACGCACATATATTTTCATTGCTTTGCTTCTTCACACTTATATGCATATATCGACATCCACACACATAGCTCGCACATACAACCTAACATTTATTTCATTACTTTGATAGTATGTGCACACCTTGCGCATGCATACAAACATGTACATATGATCATGTGTGTGTGTGTGTGTGTGTGTGCATGCGCGCGTGTGTGAGTGCATGAGTTTCATTAGTCTATTTAGAGCTTCATACTTTATTAATGTGCTTACATGACAAACTATTTAGAGCTTCATATTTTATTAATGTGCTTACATGACAAACTAGAATCCAAGGTCTACAAGTCCTAAATAGTTAAAACTCAACAACAATTTGAGAACATTCCCATCTAGCAATTCATTGATAAAATGAAAAAGCTAGCAAACCAAGCAACAAATCTAGGGCTATTTGACCAAATGGAAACAAATAAATGCAGTAAGGCAAACCTAAGATGCATTGAGTATGGTATCACTCATATGTATCATGATTGTCCTACATGTAAGGTAGCTTCTAGTGCCACATCCAAGTCTCCAAGCCCTTAGATGCAAAGGTAAGGCCACAAAGATTGACCGTGAAGACAAAGAACTAGTGCCTCCTACATTTCTTAGGGTAAAGCATATTGTCAAAAGAGAACATGTCATAGATGCTCTCATAGGATGAAGATTTGTATTTTAACTTCCTGATCTATGATGCATGGACTAAGTTTGGATAGCCTAAACTTATATCAATAAACACAACCATCAAACCTTATGAAGGATCCCCATATTTCCTCTTAGGGAAACACAAAATACAATAGTAACACTACTGTGATGCTACTCAATCTAAAAGAGAAATTACAAAGAAGGAAATGATAGAACCATCTAATGTAGATCAGCAATAACAACCCAAGGCAATTGATTGTTTATCCTAATTTTCAAAGTCTCCCAAAACTAAAGAACATTCAATATTAAAACCAAAAGAGGAATCCAAAAACACAACCTCAAGGGACATTCAAGGAAATACCAAAGGATAAATGACATCCCTTTGAGGGTGTTGTCACATATATATGTGAAACCTCTAGGCTTGAGATTAATTTCAATCAATCCAGGTTCCAACCAAGCAATCAAGCTTGACTACCATTATTTCCAGGTCCACTCAACTTGTAGCTACCACTTTGAAATCCAAAGTGGAATCCATGAAGTCACAACTGCTATTACGACCAAACCCATCATCTCAACTAAGGAACAAGTTTCTAGTGCTTTAACAAAATGGATACAAGCTTTGCATCAAATAACACAACAACTTGACATTCATAAGACGTGTTCCTCTTAATCAACACCTTTTAAAGACTTCAAGTCTAAGTTGATCAAGAGATTTATCATGGAGGTGGTAAAATGCAAGGTAAAAAAGGAGGATCGAGTAGTAACTAAGTATATTAAGGAGATCGAGGACATGGCAATGTCATTTTCTCGAGCATATAGTCAACTAAGGGTCAACCCAACCAAATAATCACATTGCCAATGACATGGGAAGATCTGAACATATCTCCACCCAATAGCCACTGAATATGGACAAGCTCTTCAGTTTTCCCTTCAATACTTAAGCCAAGAACCACTAGTGGATTCTACCTACCACTATCCAAAGGGTTTGAAGAAAGAAGAAGAGCTCAAACAAAAAGACAAAGGATTTATCCCATTTGAATGAGAATGGCATTCCATTTGTGCTTACTTCCAATACTCAAATCAACAATTAGCTTTGATGATTGCTAGCAATCAAACAAGAGCTTTTAAAGTTTTTGTGCGCGATCCAACATATGTAGCCTCCACTTCCCTATGGGTGCTACACAAGGTGTCAAACTATTTGAACATGCCTAACATCTTCCTTTGCTTGACAAGATCATCAAGGAGGGAGAGTTACATGGTGGTAGTTAGGTAGGCCACAATAGTATGATTGAAGATGTGATTAATTACCTCTCATCATTGATCGAATCACCATAGCTTCTTCAAGATGCTTTAGCTCTTGAATACAATTCAAATTGTAATGAATAGCTTATTCCAAGGCTAAATGACAATGTGCCATAACCCAAATAATATCACTTCTATATAAATAAACACATTCATTGTATTTGTTTATAAATAGGTTATCTAACGAGAAGAAGCCCATGCACACACAATAGTCTACACTAGGAAGTTTGTGTTAATTTTGGTGTAGGGGAGGCATGAGCTCAAAGCTATAGTGCAAGGTACAATTGTAAGCAACTCAAGTTGTCATCAGTTTTTTAAATCTTTTAAAGTATAATTAATTGTCTCTAAAAGCTTCACCATGTAAATGCACAATAATAACTAGTGGCAAGCAATGAAAACTCAAGGCTTAAAGATAACATTAGTAATAACAGAAGGTTTCCTTGGAGGCGATCTAATTTGCAAAAACTTCAAGATAATAAGACCATCTTGGAACCTTAAGGATCCTCAAAGACATGAGAAAAGCATCAATGTCAAGGCCCAACTTTGCAAAAAAGATATCCCTTGACTGTTTGTCTATGGCTTTTGACTTACTTAGAATGAGTTGTAATTTTCTCCAACAAGGACAAAGTCTTCCTTGTCAACAACTAAGATTCTTCTTCAGCAGCATTTACATCAATAGCAAAGCTTGTGCTTCAATTGTCTCGATTGAGTATTTATTGTACAATTTTTTTTGCACCATCAATTTTGAGAGCTATATTTACTATCTTCAATCAACTTACCAATCTCTAATAGTTTTGAAGTCTATCTATGTAAGGTTGTAAGCCTAATTGTATGATGTTGTACTTCCTCAAAAACAAAAAAAGGGAGAGAAAAGAAGTGTGCACCCATTGGCACTGCATTGCACCCAGGAGTTCCTGAAGTTAGGTACCCCAAATCCATCTTTCCAACTTCCCCCACATTCACTCAAGGTCCATGAAGGGCAAAACACACTTAAGAATTCTCAGCTTGCCTTGGTTCAATTAGTCTCCCTTTGTCACCCGCACTTTCATTTTCTTTATCTCATTCACCATAATGCCTGTAAATTAACTTTGAAGCAAGGTGAAAAAAGAACTTAAAGCAACAAGAAACTATTTACTTCAACTACTCCTACTTGTTGATCCACTAAAGAATCATCTTTCAAAAAATACTTGAATTAGACTCTGAGTTTGTCCACCCTACTAGCAATGTCTCCCATGATCTTCTTAACCTATACCTTTTTCTTACACAATGATAATCTTTTTGATTTTCATCACTATCTCCCCATGATCTTCTTCACCTATTCCTTTTCCTTATGCAACAATAATTTTTCCCATCTTCATCAATTCAAGTTTTTGTACTCCAACTATTATGAAGAAGAAGAAGAACCCATGAAGCATTCTTCTAACTATATAATAGCCTATGATGTAAGCACACGTACTCAAATATTAATCACACCATAACTTATACTGTTTGGGTTCTTGAGTGTGAATCAATACTCTAGGCTTACGTGGAGTTTGACCCATCTCCCAGTCCAACCACATATATCTTGCCTATGGAATAGAAGATTTGTACTTCTAATTAATTCCATGAAGACATTATTATTTTTCTACTATCTTGTGAGAGCTAAGCTCACTCCTATGCAAGTTGTAACATTTTTTGATGATGGTTTAGACAACCCACAATGGATGCGAGATTTATGGCCATGGAACTCTATACACTTTAGCCTAGACTAGGTACAATTAATCTAACATGGAAGCATTAATCAAGAGGAGGATTGATAATGAGTCACAAGAGTGGAGAGGGTATCCAACTTGGGTGGAAACCCTGTCCCTAATTCATAGGGGGCTCAGATCATGGACCTAATTCATAGGGGACCAAAATCTATTCCTAATTTTCATGTATAAAAGCCAAAAAGAGAATGGAGCACCCTATTTGTATGTGTGTGTTAAAAAAATCCAAAAAGCCAAAAAGTGAATGGAGCATCCTTTGAGCAGCTACTCATCTTGCTTATATGCTTCCATCTTGTGCAACCATTGAGAGAGAGAGAGAGAGAGAGAGAGAGAGAGAGAGAGAGAGAGAGAGAGAGAGAGAGAGAGAGAGAGAGAGAGAGAGAGAGAGAGAGAGAGAGAGAGAGAGAGAGAGAGAGAGAGAGAGAGAGAGAGAGAGAGAGAGAGAGAGAGAGAGAGAGAGAGAGAGAGAGAGAGAGAGAGAGAGAGAGAGAGTGTGTGTGTGTGTGTGAGTGAGTGTGTGTGTGCGTGCATGAGTGCATGCATGCATGAGCGAGGAACTCGATGAAGCAAAGCTCTATACCATCTCTTGCTTCCCTTGTCTTCTTTCCATATTGGTAAGAGGTTGAGTTTGAATTTTTGTGCGAGGAAGAGTTTTGGAATAGTGAGGAACTCGATGAGGTAATGCTCTTCGACTTCTTCTTTTGTCCTTTTTCTTCTCTATCTTCTTCTCTCAAAGGTGGGAATACTTGATGTGGATATGGAGTCGATGTATTTTCTTGTGGAGAGAATATCACTTGGATCATGGACTGTCTTCTCACCTTCAAGATTTTGACTTCAATGTGGAAAGGTAGGTGAGTATAGTGTACCTCAAAGCTAGTCTTGTTTTTTGTTTTCTTGGGATACAAAGAAAGGATGCCATACAATTGGTTTGGAGTCAAAGTGTGAGACAACTTAGTGAGAAATAGTTGTGATACAAGGAGGTTGAAGCTATTGAAAGAATAGGAGTTATGTCCAATGTTCCATTGTTGAGCATTAAGGCTAACAAAAGGCAATAGTAGCATTGGCCCTAGTTTATATAGATTTAAGCCCATTAGTACAGGTACTTCACATTATGTTGGCTCATCACTCTCTGATATCATTGAATAGATATTGGGTTGTAGGCCTAAATTTTTTAATCATGTATCTAGAAACCTCTAGGTATGGTTGTGGCAATTCTATTATGGAATGCCCACTAGTGTGTTCTACACTTTGCTCCTATGACCTGCCCTCGTGATCAATCTCCCTCTAATCATCAAACAGTTAGTGTGGTGGGGCCATTCTTGGTGGTTCTAGTGTCTTTGTTGGTTCTTGATGTAGTTCTTATGGTCTACTACCATAACTTGATGGTCATTTCATTCTTGTTCTAATGAAGCAATTTTTAGTCCTAAGCCTTTGTATTAAACCTAAACCTAGGGTTTCCCATAAAAGGGAAGGAGATGCCATTATACATATCTTTGATCATTTGGAACATTCATGGGAGCTTCTTCATTTTTGGAGCTTGGGATCTTCCTCCCACTTTTCACGGGGGTGTATTCTCATGACCACCAAGCATGATGGCGTGTTATCATGCAATAATAGGCCTCTTCAAGTGCCATTGCTTCTTTGTCCATTCTATTTTTGTCATTCAACTATGGTTTCTTTGTGCAATTTGCTTCATATCAGCACATGACATAGTTATGGTTGGCAACCATTATTTCTTATCATTTATCTAGGGTTTCCTTTGATTTCTTGTCATTATGCTTGAAAATATGGTTTACTTTCACTTGGAGGTTTGCATCATTTTAGTTGGTATCATAGCATGGTCTTTGGTCCATGCTTAGTTCTATTTTCAATCAATTTCCAATAAGATAGGGGCACATCAAGTGCAAACTTGGTTATAGCAATATATCTAGGGCTAGTAAGCTTTCTGCAATTAACCTTGACTAAATCTTTAGCCAATTAGAGAAGAGCATGGCAAGAATGGAAACGATTTGATGAATTCAGTAAGTCACTATTAAGTCTCAAAAATTTTGAAGTCCTTTAGACAAAATGGGGACCATAGGGTTTAGAAGAGACTAAAGGACAATGATTTTTTGAAAGAACATGCTTCATTCTCTCTCTTCAACCTTCCTTCAATCTCCATGGAAATGATCCATCCTACCTTTTGAGACCTTGCTCTAGGGCATCAAAGATCTTGTCAAGGTCTTTCCTAATGTCAAGTGCTAGTGATTGAATACCATTTTGAAAAGCCTCCACTCAACAAAAGACATGCAAGAATCATGTCAAACAACACAATATTTAAGGGTTGGATATTAGCAAATCAACCACAATTTCATTCATATGAAGCTTTGTCTATGTTTTCTACTTGTTAAGGCTAATCATTGACTACATTTGAGCTTAATTATGCTCTCTTTCTTGACATTTCATCATTTTAGCTGAGCCTTGGTTACATTGGCTAGATTGGAGCTCAATTATACTCTATTTCTTGACATTTCATCATTTTTGAAACCCTAAGAAGCAAGCTAGATAGTAGGAAACAAGTTTTTATTTCATTGGAGTTTTCTTTTTTATCAAGATCACTCTCTTGGCATTCTTCTTATTTTGGCATTTCATCATTTTCGAAACCTTAAGAAGCAAGCCAGATAGTAGGAAACAAGTTTTGATTTCATGATCTAAAATAGGAACTAAAGGACAAAGATGACAAGGAGGAAAGCTAGCGGCAACGGCTCGTAGATGAAAACCAAGAGCTAGTGAAAATGATAGGCACCTTTGGAGATATATTTGAGCATTTTCCCACTTATTTTGAGCTTTCTTCTTCTTTAGACCCTTATTCAAAGTAGGGTAGCCATTGAAGCTTCTTGAAAGCTTAAAGATTCTCCTCCAAGTCTTCATGATTGGAACAAAGGATTGCTCTACTACAAGCATGGTTCAAGTTTGGAAGTAATGAAGGATTCTCATTCAAAATGGTTGCATAGAGTTGGAAATTGGAAGTATTGAAGGATTCTTTTTCAACATTGGAAGTATCAAAGGACTCTTATTCAAGATTGTTACCTAGATTTGGAATTTGTGGAAAATGGTCATTTCAATCCCTTTTCACATATTGAAGTTGTTAGTCTCAAGGTGGAGCATCTATGGATCATAAAGAGCACTCTATCAAGTTCATATTCAATGGATAAAGCTATGGAGATTTATTGTACTGAAGCATTGATTGGTCATTCTTTTTGAGAGTAGCATGTACATGCCATGTCATATTCCCATTGAGGAAAAGACATATGTTAGATGAGATAGTAAGACAAAGGACCGTCCCTTACTACTTGAGGCTTTGAAGGGGTGCACAACCTAGTTCATGTGGGATTTTACATACCTTGGTGATCCAAATCCCAAAATTTGTAGGTAAATTGAGTAATTTTTCATTGGAAAAGGTTTTGGATCGAGTCTTGATGAGAAAAGAGCAAAACAATAGCCTATATAATGTTCTATCCTATACAATGTGCTATCATAGGAGGACAATTCTAATTTTTGCTAGTTTTTAGTCAATAAACCACACTTAAAAATTAGACCAGCATGATGGAATGATAGCTCTTGATGAGATCTTTGATATGACTATCATATGCTTAGTTTAGATCAGATATGAAAGAGTTATTGCAATTTCATGTTTAGATATGTTGTAGACAACACTGTGGAGAGCTTGATAGGGCTATCCGTTCATTCTAATTGATATAGCTCCACATACTGGATGCAAGGAACCAATGAATCTACCTTTTTTTAATTTAGTAATGTTTTTTAAAGCTATTAAACACTTTATTTGGTGGAATATTGAGCAAGTTATCACTCTTTCACTAATCTACTATTCACACTACGACATCCATTTGCCTATGGCTATTGTAGTCAACCAACATATGGATTCCAAATTTGATCAAGCAATAGAAAAATTAATGGTTATAATTACTAATTGGGATGGAAAATTTTCGACTTATTAGCTTGACCTTATGCTAATGGAATAGTCAAATCAACCTAGTAAACCCATAGTGAAGGAGTGAGAGAGGTGGTTCATGAAGCTTTCTTCTTCTCTTCATCTCCTCAAGCTCTTGTCATTGGCATCTCCTCTTATTCATAGGTAACAATGTTCGAGAGAAAAGAACCATACACATGGATCCATCATTGGCTTGCTAATGCAATGATTGCAACCTGGTGAGTGCATTTCTAATGGTATTATCTAGTCATGGATTCATGTAACATTGAGTAGGCTAGGTGAGAGATAACAGTGTAGTTTGTAGGTTGAAATCCTTGAAGGAATAAAGATGTGTCCAATGGCCCCGATGTTATGCTCGTAGAGCATGATAGCCATTGTTCACACGGTCTGGGGATACTATAACCTCCACCTTAGAGAAATCAAGATACTCACATATTGAGGAAAAATTGGGGGTATTGTTTACATAAGGTCTCCTCATCAATCCAAGTGGCATCCTCTTCAAGATAGTCTTTCCACTAGACAAAGGACTCCATAAGAGTTCTATTCTTAAGAGTCTTTTCTTTTCATATGGGCATCCTCTTGTAGCATGTGATTAGATTTGGAGCTTAAAGCTCTTACTAAAGCATAATTGGATCTTTGATGAGATAAGAGCCATTGTAGACAAATTCTCTTAAGTTCTCTACAACAATATTCTCTTAGTATGCCTTCTATGGCTTGATTGACTCATTATATTTGACCACTAGTTTGTGTGTGCTAAACCATACTGAAGTATAGGTGAGTTCAAATAGCCTCAAATAAGCTCTTTCAAAATCTAAAAGTGAATAGAGAATCTTGATCAGCAATGATTCTTTTTGGTAAACCATGAAGCCTCAAGATAGAGTTATCTTCTCCTTGAACTGAGGGAAACCCTACCACAAAATCCATGCAAATAAATTTCCTACCATAAAATCCATGCTAATGAACTCCCACTTAATTTGAGGAACGAGTGGTTGAAGCTTTCATGGCATTTTGACTTGTTTTGCTTTTACTCTTTGGAAACTTAGTCTTCAATGACATACTTATGTATATCACCTCTTAGCTTCTCTCAATGTTAGCTCTTCCTAACCATGTTGAGAGTCTTGGTAAGCCAGAGTATCCTAAAAATGGAGAGTCATGTGCCTCCTAGAGTATCTTCTTTAGCTCTTACTAGGTGGGATGCATAGCCTCTTCTTTAAGTATGCAAGCTCTTGTATCTAAGATGTGACATACAATCTCATTTCTTAAGTTGAATATCCCTTCTGAATTGTTGATATTTTGGATCCTTCTCTACTTCTTCTTTGCCATTTGGATGGTGGGATTATTATGCATTGATACTATGGAGGTCGAAGATCCTATTTGTAAAGTTTTTCCAAGATGAGAGTATTGAGGAACACTTTCAGCTTAGTGCACTTGGAATGGCATTCTCTTTATCTAGCCTATATTTGATCTCCAAGTCTTGCTCTTGTAAGTCCTTGATCCACATTCATGTACCATCCTTTATTACGTGACGAGTTACGTTTTAGTAGTCGCCCAAAGTTTACCTTCTAGTCATGTCTAACCAAAATGATCAAATTTTGTCCAGCTCTATAACCCTAGGTCTACACCCACTGAGGATCGACATGAAGGTTACTAATTGACCTAATAGTCACCTATCAACAACTAGCTCACATCCGGAGGTATCCTTCGAGAGGCCTCTTGTCCGGAAGGAACGATTACCATTACCCTTGGTTCATGGAGTACAACACTTTTTTTCCAGTAGCAGACTAAGGATTTATGAAATCCCTCACAATGCTCTCGCAGATCCGTCATACCTTTCCCCTAAGATAATTTACAGTTTGGGTTCTAAGACCAAACCCTAGGTAAGTCAACAAATCGGCCCTTCCTAGGGTTTCTTCTTGGTGTTTGTTTTTGGGGAAACCTCTCGGCTAACCGAGAGCACCCTGCCTTAGGACTAGATTCATCGAGAATCCGCCCACCTGCCTCCCTCTATGGAAGTTCTTAGTTATCTAATTACCTACCACATTATGTGAAATATATAAAAACATCTTCATTAATTAAAAAGAATCCTTTTATGCACAGTTATTTGTTTGCGCAATTTACTCATGGACATACAATCAGATTAAAACAAATTCATTGATTATGTTCCATAATGTGTGTTCTCCTGCCCATACAGGAGAAACATTACAATTTCACGTGATGCTTCATCTGACGCATCTGCACGTCACCAAGATCAAATCCACTTATAGATAGCGTTTTTAGGTGTTCCAAGTAGAACTCGGGCCATACAGGGGACCAAGTAGTTCCTAGGTGTGTAAAGGATTTACTAGCTAGAGCCCCCCTTGGCACCTTAACCACCTCCTACTTAATACGATCCCTGCCAGGAGACCTCTTGCTATTGGAGCCGGTCCATGATTTTGCGGTGGTAAAAACATCCCCTCTTGGTATGGGGATTCAACACCTATCCTTGCGGGAGGTATAGGGCTCCTCAATTTTTATCTGCTCCAATACTTAATTCAATTAGGGTCTAATCTAGAAAATCACAAACAAGATTGATGTCTTCAAGCAGTTATGACTTCAATCAATCATGCAACTTTCAAGTGATGATTAATCTAGTAGCAATCGATACTTGAATTTCACATAATCAAATCTTCCCCTTGGAATTTAACTAAGGGTATCTAGATTTTGGGGTCTCTAACTTCTCAGTTTAAGGTTTATTCTTGTAACCAAGTTCTTGGCCTTAAGTCAGTTTCTTTAACTTAGAGATATTTTCGGTCTTAAAATCTTCTAGATTAAACTATATCCTTGACTAATTTCTTTGGGATTCGTTCTTAATAAATCCGTCTTGAAAAATTCCTCATGATTTCTCTTGAGTTCTAGAATTTTGTAGTTTCCCTAATAGTTTCTAGCTTATGAGATGTTCTAATAATTTACCAAGTGAATACTCTAAGACCGCAATATTTCTTAAGAGATTTATCTTATTTCTATTGAATTCCGATTGAAATAAAAAAAAAACCTTGTGGCATCAAAATTGGTAAAGGGTTGTTATCTGTGCCCATGACTCTATTAGTGACTCCCATGCTCTCAACTCCAACTATTGCTTCCACATTAGTATGGTCATTCATGATTTTCGCTTTTGAATTCTTTTTCTTTGGGGCCATGACAAAAATATGATTCTAGAAGAAGAAGAACACGACAGTAATACTGGTTGGCAAGGGTGTATGACTCTCGATGATGATGATGGATATTGCAGGATTCAATGATGTAGGCCTCACGGATGGTTCTTCTTGCCTCGTGGAGAGCAATACCCCCCTCTCTCTCTAGTAGATGGAATAGAGATGAGAGTAGAGGTATGACTTCTAACCGGATTGATAGAATAGGATAAAGTTCTTCAGTGTCTTCTCGGATTAGAGTAAAAGAGGATGAGAGACCTTCATCATATCCCCTTCCTTGGGTTGAATGGAATGATGTCTCTTCGTCTCGTGGATTTGAGTCTCCTCCTTCTCGATCAACATCTCATCCTCGTCAAGATTGCTCTTCTTCCCCTTCTTGGTCATCGCCAAGTCCTCAATTTATAGTTTTGCAAGGGGGGGGCTTTTAAGAGAGGATGCTTGCTTTTTAGCCTTTTTTGATGGCAAAGAGAGAACGCTTTCTTTTAGCCCTTTTGAAGACATCATTGATGACGTTAGAGAGGGAGCTCCATTTTTGTAGTGCAAAGATAAAAAATTATGAATCTATGGGTGAGCACCGTATGTATCCCCAAGTCCTCAATTTATAGTTTTGCAAGGGGAGGGGGGAGGTTAAACCCTACTGAAAAGGGCATTAGAGCAAGAATGGGTGGGACAAGTAACCATTGATAGTAACCTTAGATATAGCTTCAAAAGGAGAGTATTAATCACATCACAAAATTGTTCATCAAACCCAATGTACCAATGGCAACACTTGGCAATAGTTAAAGAGTCCCCTCTCACCCTATCATAACCCTTATCTAAATCCATATTTATACTAACAAACTCACTTCTCCTCTCGATAGCATACTCTAAGGACACAAAAAGATTTTAAGAAGGGTGTTGCTCAATGTACATATCTACACTCGACCCTAAGGAGGATTTTAGGCAACAAATATTTTACTCTCTAGGTTAGAGCTTTAGCTATATGTTTATAGGAGACATATAAGATAGTTTAGGGTTGGCATTGACCTAGCCTATCTCGAATTAGTGATTTGGTTAACATCTTAAAATGCACCTTTCATTAAAAAAATTGGATAGCTCTTTCCTTTGATACTAACCTTGGATGTAGCATAAAAAAATAGAGTATTAATCATAGCACAAATTTGTTTGTCAAGCCCAATTTATGAATGGCAATAGTTAAAATGTCCCATCTCATTCTATTCTAACCCTTATCTAAATCCATATTTATGAGGAAAAAACTCACCTTCCCTCTCAATAGCATACTCTAAGGCCACAAAAAGATTTAAGAAGGAATCATGGTTATTGCTTCACATCTGTGTCCATATTCAACCTTATGGAAGATTTTAGGTAACAAATATTTTACCCTCCCTGCTAGAGCTTTAGCTATAATTTTATAGGAGACATATAACATAGTTCAAGGTTGACATTGATCTAGGCTATCTCAAAGTGCTGATTTGGGTAGCATCTTAAAATGCACATTTCTATAAATTTGAATAGCTCTCCCCTCCAATACCGGCATCAACATACCTATAGATGTCACTGCCACAAACCTCCCATAATGAAAGGTGAGAAGGATCGAAGCTTGCACTCGAGAGCTATGGCGGGAGAGCAAGAGCAAGAAAGAGAGAGACAAGAAATGGGAACTCCAACAGTCACAATGTGAGACCGGGCCTTTCTTTATTCAAACTGTCACTAAAAGAATAAAAATAAAGTGACAGTGATGGGCAGCCACCACATGCAGTGTGCAGTGGTGGTGACCGTTAGTGTAGTAATACATGGGCGGTCTAGGTGGAGGCGCCTTTACCCCCAACAACCTCCCACTTAAAGGCGAATCTGCCCTAGTGAGGAGTGAAAAGAAAAAGGAAAAGATAGTACGACATGTACACATGTACAACAAGATGAGGAAAGACGTCATCTCATCCCACGTCCATCAACCTCCCGAGGAAGGTAAAGTGCTGTGTAGAGAGGCTTTTTGTGAGCAGATCTGCAGGATTTTGGTCAGTTCGAGATCTTGACAAGATCAATAGACTTGTCCTCAATGACCCCATGTATGAAGTGATACCTCACCTCAATGTGTTTTGTCTTTGCATGGAAGACCGGATTCTTGGCTAACTGAATAGAACCAAGGTCAGCAACCAAACAACCCAACCAAATGGCCTCCTTGCAAGCCTCAGTGGCTGCAACATACTCGGCCTCTGTAGTAGAAAGGGCCGTGCATTTTTGCACCCTAGACATCCAAGAAACAGCACCTCCAGCATATGTGAAGACATAGCCGGAAGTGGACTTCCTACTATTTGCATGTCCTGCATAATTAGAGTCAGTATACCCCACGACTCCTGTATCCTGGCTGCCATAGCATATGCACATATCTGTAGTGCCCTTCAAGTACCTCATGATACCCTTCATGGCATCCTAATGCTTCTTGCCAGGTGTAGCCATATAGCGTGCCACAACACCAACTACAAAGGCAATATCTGGATGAGTGGCTATCATGGCATACATAAGACTGCCCACTACAGATGCATAGGGAATCTTGGCCATCTCAGCCCTCTGCTCATCTGTCTGCAAATAATCAGCCTGTGATACCTTCACATAAGAAGGCAATGGATAGCCAATAGGCTTTATGTCCTGCATGCGGAAGCGCTCAAGGACTTTATGAATGTACTCCCTCAGTGATAAGTAGAGGAGTCCTTGATGCCTGTCACGTCTAATGCGCATACCAAGTATGTGAGTGGCCTATCCCAGATCTTTCATCTCAAAGCCCTTCTTGAGCTAAGCCTTAAGATCATCTAGCTCACCATGAGCTTTTCCTGCTACTATCAGTATATCATCCACATAGAGGACCAAAATCAATAAAGAACCATCAGGGGCTTTCTTCTGTAAAGACAGGGATCCATAGCACTCCTGTTGTAGCCCTGTGACTGCATAAAGGCATCAAACTTATGATACCACTCCCTACGTGCCTATTTCAAGCCATAAAGACTTTTCTTCAATTTGCACACTAGGTGCTCCCTGCCAGGTCCTGCAAAGCCCTTAGGCTGCTCCATATAAATCTCATCATGCAAGTCCCTATGTAAGAAAGCCGTCTTGACATCCATCTAGTATAAATCCAAGTCAAGTTGAGCAACCAAAGCCAAGACTAAGTGCAGGGTGATCATCTTAACCACAGGAGAAAAGACCTCATCAAAGTCCACACTATGCTCCTGCTTAAAACCCTTTGCTACCAATCTAGCCTTGTATGCTGGCTTGGGGTGTCTAGGGGTACTTTTCAGCTTGTACACCCACTTGCATGGCAAAGCCTTCTTGCCCTTAGGCAAGGAAACCAAATCCCAAGTCTCATTCTTATGCAAGGAGTCTATCTTAGACTGCATAGCCCTCTCCCAGGAGTGACAGTCACCCCTACGCATAGCCTCATCATAAGTGAAAGGCTCTCCTGCATCTATAACCAAGACATAATCAATCGAGGGCTGAAATCTATTAGGTGGACGTCTATCTCTAGTAGACTGTCTCACGACAGGCTCTGCTACGTGCCCAGCTGCATGTCCAATACCCTGACCATGAGCATCTGCCCGCAGCTGTAGGCTGTCCAACTGGCTGTGCGGGAGCTCTCGGCTCCTCCTGAAATATGACCATGCGGATCTCAACAACTTTCTCAGGCTGCCTATGCATCTTGTCTTCATAGAAGACTACATCATGTGACTGCGGATGACTTTCCGCACTTGCGGATCCCAGAGACGGTAACCCATCTCGCCTGCATCCCCATAACCAAGGAAAATGCATTTGACACTCTTAGGATCCAGCTTACTTCTCTTGTCCCTCGGCACATGGCAAAATGCCTCATATCCAAAGACATGGAGATGCGCATAAGAGGGAGGTTTTCCAGTCCATACCTCCTCTGCAACCTGGAAATCCAAACCACTAGAAGGTGATCTATTTATGACATGCACAACTGTACTAATTGCCTCAGTCCAAAAGCTCTGTGGTAGGCCTGCGTGGCTAAGCATACTGCGTATACACTCCTGGATGGTTCTATTCATCTGCTTAGCCAAACCATTCTGGGGGGGGTGTAGGGGGCGGTCAACTGATGTTTAATACCCCTCTCATCACATAACTGCTCAAAAGCATGGGAGACATACTTACCTCCATTATCTCTCCTTAGGCATTTTAGCCTATACCCAGACTAGTTCTCAACCAATGCAAGCCATCTCTGAAACATAGCCAAGACATCGGATTTCAGTTTAATGGGATAAGCCCAAACTTTCCGTGAAGAATGATCTATGAAAGTAACAAAATACTTGGCATCGCCCATAGACTGACAATGCATGGGCCCACAGACATCTGAATGTACCAATGCCAAGGGCTCACTCATGCGTGGCCTACCAGACTTTTTATGTGTAGACCTAGTTTGTCTGCCATAAAGACAATGCTCACATGAATCAAAACATGCATAATCAAGGGGCGGTAAGTACTGCAAACTAGAAAGCATTTTCATTCCCTTCAAAGACATATGGCCCAAATGGGCATGCCAAAGAGATACATGTGGGATAGAACCCACAGACAAAACATGATCAAGGGAAGAAGCTGATACAATCAAGGGATAGAGGCTGCGAGCCTTGGCACCTCTCGCAATCACAAGTCTGCCACGAGTGATCTTCCATGCAGAGTCTCCAAAAGATACATGATAACCTGCATCATCAAGCTGTCCAACTGACATGAGACTGCATATCAAAGCAGGTACATGACGTACATCCTGCATAGCAAAACTGCTGCCAGAAGGAAACTGCAGCCTAACATCACCAATGCCCACAATATCAAGAGAGCTGTCATCACCCAAGCGCATAGAACCCGAAATAGTACAGTATGAATGAAACCACTCTTGGCAAGGTGTCACATGAAAGGATGCACCTGAGTCCAAGAGCCAACACTGTGCATACGTAGAGTGTATCTTTGTCATCTGCGAAGCATAGAAGAAGCTGCAAGGATATAATCATCATCATCAACATCCTCAGGCTGCATAACATTGATCTCTTCAATTTTAACACTGGACTTTACAGGCACTATGCTGCAATTAGAAGACTTATCCTGCACTTTGTCTTTCCCCTTATCTTTGCGCCTTTCATCATGCAGTTCATGGCATTGTGGCCTAATATGGCCCTTTTTTCCACAATGGTGACAAGTAACATCCGCATTCCTGCCATGGGATTTGCTACGTGACTTCCCACGAGACTTGGACCGAGATTTCTAAGAATCCCATCCACGGCCCACTGCCACTGCTACTACCATGCTTTCCATATCCATCATTCCTGCCTCTAACTGTCATAGCATGCGACACACAAGAGGCATCCAAATTCTTACGGTTAACCTCTTCTTGTAGATAGAAGAGCACTCTCAACATCAGATAATTTCAAGGTAGCAGTAGAGGCACATAATGCAGTGCGGAATACATCCCATGACTCATTAAGAGTACCAAGCAAGAAAAGAGGAGTGACATCCTCTGCAAAATTGATGTCCTGCGAAGTCAACTTCTTGACTATAGCATGGAACTGGCTCAAGTGAGCAGACATAGTCGCATTCTCCTTCATGTGCAGATCCATAAGCTGCTCTAGCCAATACATCTGACTCGCTAGACTTTTCTTGTCACAGAGATTCTTGATTTTATCCCACAACTGCCATGCACTCTATTCTTCCTCAAATACATTGTAATGAACATGTTCTGTGAGAGATAATACAATAGTGGACTTGCATAACTCATCAAGCTCAAGCCATTCCTCATCTGGCATAGTTGCAGGTGGATGCCCGCTCAACCTCAAAGGTTTGATCTGCGATTTCTGCATCAACACCTGCCAAATCTGGCTCTTCCAATAAGAGTAATTTGTACTATCAAGCTTAGTGATGTTGAAAATAGCATGATCAGTGGATGAACTCGCCATAATGCAGGCTAGAAGACTGTAGATAGTTCAAAACTGCTTGTTGTTTATTGTAGAAAATGACCAAAAAATCACCAAAATCGAGAGAAAATGGCGAGAAAAGTGCAATCAAAGCTGATGCCCATCAAGTACTAGTGAAAGTACATCATTTCAGCATGAAAAATCCATGTCAGTCCATACATATATGCTTGTTGTAATAAATTACATATTTCAGTAATTGAGAGCTAACATTGCCAAAATCGGATTCCAAGTCAATCAGATACTGCCAAGACCAAAGCCGGCATCATGGGGGCATATCATAGGCATACAACAGTCGATAAGCATGAATCCAACACCCAAACATGTCATACAAACATTTGCCAATGAGTAGGCATACCCCCCAGTCAACGGGGCAAAGTGTTCCTGCCACTACCAAGACTTGATACAAGTAGGTGTCAACTCACAAAGAGAGGGACCCAAAGCAAAGAGTCAGCTCATAAGCATCAGAGGAACCAAGACATATGAACCATGCATCATCCTGAAGGGTAAAAGATCCCAAATAGTCTCAAAAGCTCAAAGAGCATAGACCGCCTGCTCAATGGCTGTCAAGCATCCAAAGACGCTCCCACTAGCACAAAGCCGTAAATATCAAGCAACAAAGCTTGAACAAAGCATGTACAAGCACCAATGACAAGTGTCCAAGATCAAGCATCAATGGTACATCCCGGATATGTGGGCGGTAGAGCATCCGTATGTAGCATTGATAAGCATATAAGACATCAAGTACATCCCAAGATACAACTTTGGCAAGCCAATAAATAGCTCAAGTAAGCTCTGGGAATCCAAGGTCAAGCCAAGATCGAGCTCCAGTAGCAATAGGCTCCAAACAATATAATTAGTATGTAGTAATGGCATAGGCTAAGCATGTCAAGACCGGTCAGACATAAGCAACATACATGCCATAAGTACATCCAAGATGGAGCATCCAAATGCTTTGCAAAGTGAGCTCAAGCTCAACCAACGATCCCGAATCAATACCAAGCTCTATGTCGAGCCCCAAGTGTCAATACATCACCATATATGCCCAAAACATAGCTCGAAAAGCATAGGCATAAGCATATATGAGTAAAATGACTTCAGCCCAACTGTGTATAGCAATGATTTACTGTTCAAATTTGAGAATTTTAGCACCAAAATCACCTCCAAATGGTTGCCAATCAATAGGCATACATTCCCCTAACATCCGGGCATCAAATGACAATGCCAAACAAGTTGTAGGATCAAATGTCAGTGTAACACTGTCATAAAGTGCCTGTGGATTGTTATGACAGTCCCAAAATAGTGTTAAATCAGTCCAAATGCTATGCCAACACATCAACCATCAAAACCAAGCATCAAATCATGTTCAAATGCCCGAAATGGAGCCTTTCCAAGTGCCAATGGAGGGGGAGAGTTGCTGTTGTGACTGTCAATGCTGAAGACATATATGGGAGGGCTGCGTGATTGCGCCAACTATAAATTCTGGTCTTGGGGCTGAAAAAATGGTGGCCAAGCTTCGGAGGGGTCCGGGTTAAAGCTAAGGAAGGCCTCAAACAAGCTCCAGCAAGGGGAGCGCATCCCACATATGAAATGAGAGTTGGGAGTGTAATGGCTGTCCTATTTCAAGAGGGCTGAAAACTAAGGTAAACCCTATAAAGAGTGAATCAATACCTCTGTGTGAATGCCTTGAGGGTGCCCAAAGGGGCTGAGAAGGTGCTCGAGAAGCCGAGGAGTGACGGGAGCTCAAAGGAGTCGGATATGGCTGCCGGGAAGGAGACCCAATGCTAGTGGGGAGTCGATAGGAAGCTGAGAATGCCACGAACCAAGCTCAAGAGTCAGGAAGCCGAGCTCTGATACCAGTTGGAAGGTGAGAAGGATCGAAGCTTGCACTCGAGAGCTATGGCGGGAGAGCAAGAGCAAGAAAGAGAGAGACAAGAAATGAGAACTCCAATAGTCACAATGTGTGACTGGGCCTTCCTTTATTCAAATTGTCACTAAAAGAATAAAGAATAAAGTGATGGTGATGGGCGGCCACCACCTATAGTGTGCAGTGGCGGTGACTGTCAGTGTAGTAATACACGGGCGGCTAGGTGGAGGCACCTTTACCCCCAACACATAATGCCACATAAACTTCAATTAAGATTCCATCGTAGCTTGAAGACGTCCCTTTTTCCATCTTTCTGATGACTAAGTACACTTCATCCTCAAAGGATGCATGAGCAAGCATTAGGCTACACCTTGTTTGGAATACACGTGTTTACTCAAGACTCACCTCAATAATAGGAACTTTTTTTTGGACATGGAATTTGCATGTCATTCTCTTTTGCTTTGTGTCTAGCTTTTGTTCACATGTATGCTTTCACATAGCTAGTCCAACATTCACATTTCAATAGCTTGGGAGTGATAACATGGCTTTGCATATCAGGACTAGAATGCAAGCTTTTATACTTAAAGTGGCATGGAATTTACATATTGTTCTCTTTTTCTTTGTATCTAGCTTTTCTTCTCTAATTGTATGATTTCACAAAGTTAGTCCATCATCTATATCTCAATGAGTTGCAAGTGATATCATGGCCTAGGATATGAAGACTAGAACACGAGTTTTCATAATTAAAGTCTCTTGACTTTAGACAAAATTTGTTATGATAGTGATATTTGTGTGCAAAAAATTTTGTTATGTATAGCCCTACAATCCTTCTAGCCACATGGTCTGAGAATATTACTTTGTCACATTGCATGTACAATCAATCATACCATTAAGCTTAAAAGACTGTACATCATAAATGAATAGATTGTAAACACATTGCCAAAAACAGTTAATCCATTGATTCAATGTCTAAAAAAGTACAATGATAGCATGACTAATGTAGAACTGCAATGAGCGAACAACCATACGGAAAAGTTTCTACAAATATTGCTCAATATGCATTGCATACCCAATACATACAATGAAGAGAGAAGGTGTATATAAAAGTAAGCCGCATATAATAAAGGGAAAAGTGTGCATAAAAGTAAGTTGTGTATAATGAAGGGAAAAAGTGTGTATGGAGGAAAAGGCCAAAAAAGAGAAGGGTGCTCCAAGAATCCAAGTTGTTATAGATGGTCATCTAAAAGCTCATCTCGATGCAATGGATTATTGAAAGGGCTATGTAACATAACCAAATATCAATCTAAATTAGACAATGAATTACAAAAAAACTAATAATTTGCTACACTATCAAAAGAGACATGACATACTACCACCACATCTAGCATAGATCTTATAGATGAGTACAATTAAACCATGTCTTTTTGCATAGAATTGAGATTTATGATTTAGTGCTACAACAAAAAAGATAAATTAGTATTGTTAGAATTAGTAGTACAACAAGCAACACATAAAATAAGAAATCCATCATAAAAAATAGATAACTTACAAAATCCTTCAAATAGAACTTATGGCCACCACTCCCAAGGTGATTCATGACTCCTGCCTCTAGACGTGCCCTCACCACCTTCATTGCTGCCACAATCACTATAAGAGAAAGAAACATCCTCTTTGATCTTCTTCCAATCCTCCTAATCTAGCCACTTGGGCTTCCCTATGTCATTCTTTACTACCTTCCATGCATATGAGACATGTAGTGTGCATCTACTCCCTCATCCATCCTATAGAAAAATTATTAATCTCACAAAAGAGGTACTTGGAACAAGGATGCTCACATAGTCCTTGCTAGCCCCTAGCACTTTTTATTTTTAAATACTTTGTGCCAAAAGACTTGCTGGTATAACTCACACATACATACTATGAGTCTCTTTTCCTCATCATTCATGTACACATCACCAAGCATCATCTCCACCAAGTACTCATAGCCTGGTGGGATAGGTCTACTATATATGATGTCCCACCTATGAGCATGCTCCTAAGTATAACTAGGAGATCCTTGTACATCTAGTGTACCTATAGGAGTGGCACTTATAGGAGTGCTACCCATAGATGGCTAAGCAAATCTAGGTGTCATAGGAGTGGCAGTGCCTATAGGTGTAGCCAATACAAGTGATGACCTTCCACTAGATCGATGTGAGAGCTTTCACTCAACCGCCAAGACCCATGGACCGCTTATTGTTTCAAGTGTTTCAAGCCGAGCACTAATGGCTACCTCTTACATAGCCGACGCGCCATCCATACCTATTGGTGTAGTGAGCTTACCTCCGTGCCGCTCGAGTTACCTCCTCTCCTGTGCACTTCGGTAGCTCCACGATCCAAGTGCAAGATTCAAGCAAGCTCCATCCTCAAGTTCCACGCTCCAAGCTCCATTGCCGTGAGCAAGAGAAGAGAAGAGAAGAGAAGAGAAGAGAAGAGAAGAAGAGAGGAGAAGATGGAGAGCTTCTCCTCCTCGGTCCCTCACCCTCACACACTCACTCCCTCGCACTCTCACACTCCCTCTCTCAAGCACAAGCTCAAGCAAGCAAGAACAAGAAGAAGAAGAAGAAGAAGAGAGCTACTTTTGGCCACCCACAAGAATGAGCTTCTCATTCACTTTTCAACTTACATACAAAACCCTAAATCCCTTTTGGGCGGTCATCCCCTTTTCCTCTTTTTTACATGGCGCCGACCATAGCCTAGGCCTTTTTTCCCATTGTCCTTCTATCTTCCTAGATTCCTTTCCACCGCCCGTCTACATTTACAAATTGCACGGGTGAGAGCCTGGTGCTCTTTTACAAGATTTCAGGGTGCGCCTTTATATTTTAAAATGCGCCTTTCCCCTTTTGCATTTGCCTTGGACTTTTAAGGTTGCCCTTGCACTTTTGACCTTTTCTCCTATTCTTTCTTCAGTCGGGCTACCTTTTTTCCGCCTTTGCCTTGCGTCTTTTTTATTTCCTTTTTCTTTCTTCGTGTTGGGGTTAACATTACCCCCATCCTAGACGAGTGCCAGTCCCATGGCACTCACCGTCGTAGGTAGTAGGCAGAGTTTGCACCGAAGACGTGGGTGGAAGGGACTGTGGTGGCTTGCCTTGGGGGAGTTTTGATGCTGGTGTGGATGAAGGTCGTTGGTGGCAGTGTGATGTTCCGATTGGTGGGTGATATGATTGTTGTAGGTGGCAATAGGGCTACTCGTTGTTGGGAAGGGCCACTCGTAGCTGGCACGGGGGTTGGTGTTCGTGGGATGCTCATGGTGGATTTTGCTCGTGAGGATTCTCTGGTGGTTTGCATGATGAAGTAAAGGACAAGAGTTCAGAGTTGAGTGTTGATGTAGAGCTGACGGTGCTTTCATTGGAGTCTTTAATACCTGCAATTGGAAAACCTCTCGGGTGGTCTCTCCCTAAGGGGTAGTGCGAGTCTTCTTATCGTGCACAAGACATATTTTGATTAGTTTGGGAGACATGTCGAACTCTAAGCAAGCCTAGAGTATTGTCCTGCACTTGAGGACCCAAACCATGTATAGGTTATAGTGTGAATATTAAGCGAGTACACGTGCGTATTTAGGTATTACTGAGTTAGGCTTGGTTCCTTGTATAGCAATGGACAGTGAAGCAAGGGGCTGAGTTGATGGAAAAATTTGTTGATGAAGATGGGGAGTACACTTGAAGATTGCTTGAGACATCATTATGGTCTTGTCAAGGCCATGTAGCATAATTGAGCTCCTTGATGTCTAGCTCTTGGTAGCTAGTGACTACTTGTAGTGCTTGAAAAGTATGGTGTACTTTTCCATTGTCTTTCATGCCTTGCTTACCACTGTTGATTGTAATGGCATTGAGATGGAGTGCAAAAGAAATGGCAAGTGGTTCAGGGTGATAGGTCTAACCATAGGCAAGGCAAGCTCCCTAGGTATGTCCTGCCCTTAATGTGCCCTGAAAAATTGTGGGGGATGTACACAGGGCTAGGGGATTAGGGACGGAGCCAGCCGACCAAGGTCACTGGACATACCTAATTTGAGAACCCCTAGGTGTGGTGCTGTGAACATGTGTGCTTTTTTTTTTGTGTGTGGAAAAAATGAATACAATCAATGCCATACATTGAGGCTGTTAGCCTTTCATTTGGATTGAGAAATGTTGGGATTCAAAGGCTATGAAGAATTGATATTACAGAGATGATTGTGTCACCAGCCTTGATGCTAGAGGAACTGTTGTTGAGATGAAGAGATACACTTGAGATTTTGCAAACCTCTTCGTAACATGTGAGACATCAAACAATTGAGGTAGCACTTGGAATGAGCTGTGCATGGACAAGGGCAGAGCATCTTGCGAATTGAATCCTGGATGATGAAGAGATGTTTGCCCTTGTTGCGAGCGTGGCTCCTACCCGAACATAGAGTTTAGCCAAGGAGGAGGTAATCGATGATTATGCTTTGGCCATGCTCAGGTGCCATATGTGCTCTCTGCAGAGGTGTCCTTGGGTTCTCATCCAGTGGCATTTCCGTCATGACAGAGGAAACTTGGTATTCCTGTCACTTCCTCCATAATGGTTCTTTGTGGGGTTGGTAGTCTTGTGGTGACTTGGATATCAAACGCTTCTAGACCTTGACATGTGTCATTCTGCATCCACTTGTCACTTCGTGAGAGTATATGCTCACTTGCGTTAAGTACATCGAACCAATGCAATCCTGTTAAGACATAATTTTTTAGAATGCTATGATGCCTATCTCATTACTTGTTAAGATCGCATACATTATCGATAGGTGAAGGAAGTGTGTACAATTGGGGATCTTGCCCCTTTACTCATCAAGAACAAAAAGTTATGGCATGATGACTTGTCAAGCTTCTTGTACATCATAGTGGCTTAGTCGATAGGTACTAGACGGGGTGAGTCGGTTGGCTAGGCGACTGGGCCGATGCTAGTGCGGGGCTCTTGTGAGGTTGGGGAGGAAACATGTCGGCCGGGACATGAATGGTGTAGTCTCGGGTCGCGACCATTTCCAAAATGTCTTTAAACAGTTCATTAAATTCTTCCCTGTCCAGGGCCGCCTTTTCTGCCCTTGAGCATCTGGTGCCCGAGCATATGTTGGGGGTCTGTGCAACTGGCGTTGCCACATGCTGCGCATTTCTTTGAGTCTCGATACTCTTGGCCCGGGGATTCTTCGGCCTTCGTCTGGGACGGTGTCACTTAGGGCCTTGCTTCTTTGCGTACCTTTTGAAGGTGGGCACGTAGCACACTGGTGGAGGGGCACGTGCCACATGTTCCTGTTGGCTGCGGAGAGCGTCCTTGCAAGCTAACTGCCCTTGGTTCTCCATGCTTTCCTCGTAGGGGGACCTGTAAGATGTGAATCAAGGATTAGGATTTGTTACATGATAAGATCATTCATATGTAAGGGATTATAGTGCGGTTTATCAAGCGCATAGGACGAGAAGGGGAGGGGTAGGGCATGCAGTGCTTGTTGTCGAGGGATGGCCCCCGTGATGTATACTTAGCCTCCTGCCATTAGTAGATCTTGGCTCATGCAGAGCTACGTCTATTGGCGGTCATGAATTTAGGCAGGGCTCAGCCTTGGAAGGATAGACCGGAAAGGGAAGAAGGTGTATAGAAAGGGACTGGACCCTGTCTACACCATCAGGGTTGGTCAAGGCTGCCTATGGTGGTAATGAGTGTTGCATGCCCTTCACTTGGAGGTGGGGATGGTCACATGGCTTTGAAATGTGTGATGAGAAGAGGACTCGAGGAGCTTAGCCTGTCAGACCCAACTCTTCTCCCTGCACTTGACTATCATTGCTTGTGTATGTTGATATTGTCTGTACACGGTCACAAAGAATTAGTGTTTATTTATATACATATTTATGAATCCATGTCACTTCACGAGGATAAGAACCAATTGTAGAACTCAGGATTGTACTGGAGTGTGGCACACACATCCAGCACTCGTGGCAGCTTACTTAGTACCAATAGATATTTTGCTACATCGAGCAGCATGGAACCTTGTCCGAGTCTACTGGCAATATGTAACTCCTCCTTAGTCAGAACCTTATCAATCAAAGGGCTCTCTAGGCTAGTTCCAGCTAAGTCCATACCCCGAATGCCAGTTAGCACTCTAAGGGAAGTTGGTGCCACATAGGTTGGGTCCCTTTGGGATCGCCATTTGGCCAATCGCTCCTTAGAGACTGTCATAATCTGAGCCCCTAGTTCAGCCATTACAACGCGGTGTTTGCACCAACGCTGCTCAAATTGACTTCGGCCTGCTGACAGTCACTTTAGTTGCTCTAGGTCTACGAGATTTGGTCGGCAGAGCACTTCATTGAACGTGACAGTTAAACGCAATTCATCAGCTTCCTCGCTCGAGATGAGTTGCAAGCATTCGTGTAGGAGCCTGCTATAGTGCTCATCAAGGTGTTCCTGCTCTTCCCAAGATAAGGGGAAGGGCAAGTAATCTCTGCTCCTTGGGGACTGTGCCCACGTCTGCAAGGACGTAGACTCGTGCGAACACCTTGAGCTTAGCATCCAACTTAGCTAGGCATTCTGCGATACTTCTATGTTCAACGAGGGCTTGCTTGGTTGCCATCTCATGCAAGGTTCTAGGAGTTTCCTTAGGCTTTAGCATAGCTAGGGGTTCAGGCCTAGATGAGCAAGATTGGTTAACGCTAGGATTGCTTATGCTCTTAGAGATTGTGCATTTTTCCTGAGGTTTTGCTACTATTTGTCATGGTTCTTCTTAGATGTGACTGGTATAGATTTATCACCCTATTGTGACAGCGCTATATCCACTCTTGATTGGTCGATGTGAGTTCTATTGTCTGTGGATTGAGTGTTGAAAGCAACTGTTGATGGCAATGGCTGCTTTGATTTTTCAGAGCACACGGATGTGTCTGAGGTTTCACCGCTATTAGGAGAGACATCAATGGATTCACTGGTGGGTGGTACCAATGGTAGCCAATCCACTGAACTAGCCACCACTACTTCCAATCAGGGACCACAGCAATCACAATCTTTGGGTGTGACAACACCCCTTGTGGAACGTGTCCTTAGTGGTTTACCTGTGAAGGAGGTGTCGCGACCTACCTCCGTAACAACTCTAGCACTTCCAAAGCGCCTACAACCTGGGCTGGAGGAGTTGAGCACAGGGGAATGGGCGGAAGAGCTAGACTCCCCCAAAAGGGAGACAGTTGTACCCACGCAAACTGGCAAGGCTATTCCGCAGGCCATAACTAGGTCCCATGAGGACACACTAGAGAAGGGAAATGCTAAGGCCCAACCAAGCACATCAGCGGGGTCAACCTAGCCCAAGGTCCTGAGCCATTAGATGCACCTTCACTGACCAAGAAAAAGAGGAGAAAACAGCGAAAACAACAACAGTTGCAGGAGGTTGTGGACCCCAAGAACATTGGGACGAAGAGTGCTGGAAAGCTGATGAATAAAGCATTAAGTACTGCGGTGTCAAGTCCCTAGGCAGATCAGAAGTGGTCGTGCCTTTTGTTGCCCTTTGTGCATTCACTTGTGCAGATTGAGCATGAGTTAATCTAGTCACATTAGGTTGCTCATGCATATCCTTGGGTCGAGAGCTACATATGGCATCATGTCCCTCCTCTTGGAAATTTGGAAGCTTAGATGGAGATAGAGATTGGAATTGAGTAGTCGCCCTTGACAACTGCTGTAGTGCTTCCTGTGTCTGTTTGAGAAAAGAGGGCGTAGGAGATCTAGGACTCATAGGTGGACGTGGCACTAACTGAATGATTTGCTCAAGGCTATTAGATGATTGTGCCATTTGCTTTGTTGAGCGAGCAGCCTTGCCATGAGCAATGTTGTGCCTATGATGCTTGTTCTCTCGTTGGGAAATCAAAGGCTCTTTGGGAACTAATGATTTTTGTGCATGCTCAATGGCTACATATGACATCTGTCTATTTAGCATGCTAGACTGAGGCTCTTTCTTTTGAACAATCATGTATGGTTTGTTGCCTCGAGACCTAGAGTTTCTCTTAGATTTCATCATGTGCTTCATTGCTTTTGATGCACTCTGGCCTTCAGCTGATGGAGGCGGTTTAGCAGGGAATTTTGGTACCCAAATCCATCGGTTACGTGCGTAGTACCCTTGAGCACATAGCAATGCTTTGGATATCCATCGTGGCATTGTGCTGACCCTCCATCGATGCCTGTGTCTATAAGGCTTGGACTTCTTTTGGGGTCTTCTACGATATTTGTACGTCCAAAGCCCGTCCTTGGCATTACCTCTTGACCTTCTTTTTTCAGGTTTGGCCTCACTCACTGGTTCTCGTTGTTCGACCTGTGCTTGTATCAGTTTTTTCCAACAAGTCCTTGCTCTCGTTAGTAGGCTTGACTATTATGTCAGCACCTTCCTTGCCTTTCCCTTGAGTTTTGATGAGGTCACCCTTGCCAAAGGTTGTGACTATCCTCACACCTGGTAGCGTCAGGTGTATCCTTTGAGTTGCGTAGTCAGCCTCACATTTGGTCGCCCTCTTGAAGGGTCTTCCTAGGAGGGTTTCTTTCCCGTAGCTAGCACTATTTGGAGGAACATGAAATAGGATAGGCAAGCTTTTTGTTTCAATTGTCGCAAGGATTTTGCACTTCCCCATGAGTGTTTGTGGGTGTCCCCCATAAGGGCTAAGAGTTACACTAGTCGGTGTGAGCTCTGGTTGGCCTAGTAGGGTCCATGATTCATAGGTCAAGATGTTAAAATCTGCTCCTTCATCAATCAGAGCATCGATAGTATGCTCTCTTTTCGCGGTGAGTTTGACCCTAAGATAGGCAGGTGGTACTATGTCTTCATCTTTCGGGTCCTGGCTTGTAAATTTAAGCCTTCTGACAGATGCCCTTGAGTCCCCACTTGCATGACCAGACGTGGATTCTCCACCAATGTCTTGGGTTGTCTGTGTAGTGTTGCTGAAGATACATCTCTCGTCAAGAGTGTCATGTCTAGTCATCTTGACATTTGTAGCTTGCTGATGTTGCAATTGATGCTCTAGGGTCTCTGTTTCTCTCTGTTCGGGTATGGGCTTTTGGTTGCTCTTTTGCAAGTGAGAATCCATGCTCGTGTAGAGCCATTACTACACGAGGGTCCAATTTGGAGGACCTATCACGGTGCGCGTTTTCTCTCCAACCTACTTAGGGGAGGTGCGGAGGGGGCAAAGGGGGGAGCCCCCTCTGCGGGGGTCCAGGGGGGGCAACCCCCCTGGCCCGCAGGGCCGTTACGGTAAACACCATGTGCAATTTGGAGGACCGTTTATAGCCAAATTTTGAACTACTTGCTCTAAGTTTTAGCCCAGTGTGATCGATCTATAATATGGTTTCGGTTCTGTATGGTTTCTCGGTTAATTTCACTGTCTTCAGGTTAAAATTTGAGAAAATCTAAATTCGGTCCAACAGGTCCGAATTACAAGGCCGAATGCCCGATTTGGACCGTCTGAGGGTCGAGTAGGAAGGGCCGAATGTGACTGGTCCGAATGTCAAATTCGGCCAGTCCGAATCTGGATGTCCGAGGGCCGAGTGGGTCGCTTGGACGGGCCGAATGAGTTTTTGGGCCGAGTCGGCCGGGCCGAGTGGGTCGCTCGGACGGGTCGAGTCAAGTGGTCCGAGTGGTAGTGGGCCGAGGGCCGATTCTGGAACTTGGCCCACAATCGCCATCACTCGGACACGCCGAGCACGGCGTGTTTTTTGCCGACGCGATGATAAATCTCCTGAGTCACACGATTCAGGTCACGGCCTATCATACATATCTCCAAATCAAAGCTATGGATGGAGGGGAAGAGTTGTATATACCTAGAATAGCCAATAAACTCCAAAATGCAAATCGGCAAGCAAATCAAACCCTCTTTCCCTATTTTGACAACAGAAACCCTAATGCTGATTTTCTTTGTGTTTCTTTATTTTCTCCTACTCTAATGCATCCAAATCACAAAGTAAATACCTACACTACTCCATCTCACAACATAAACCTTAAACAAAACAAAAAACCTACTTGCCAAGGAGATCAAATACCATCTTCAATCCCCTCACTTCCTACCTATCTCAAGCACCAGTTCGGGGAAACCCTTACTTTGATGCTCGATTCGAAGCACGCAAGCGCTCAAGGCTTGAATCCGTTGGTCCCGGCAGCGGAACCAAAATGTGAGAGCTTTCACTCAATTGCCAAGACCCACGGACCGCTTATTGTTTCAAGCGTTTCAAGACGAGCACTAATGGCTACCTCTCACATAGCCGACGCACCATCCATACCTACGGGTGTAGTGAGCTTACCTCCGTGCCGCTCGAATTACCTCCTCTCTTGCGCACTTCGGTAGCTCCACGATCCAAGTGCAAGCTTCAAGCAAGCTCCATCCTCAAGTTCCACGCTCCAAGCTCCATTGCCGCGAGCAAGAGAAGAGAAGAGAAGAGAAGAGAAGAAGAGAGGAGAAGATGGAGAGCTTCTCCTCCTCGGTCCCTCACCCTCACACACTCACTCCCTCACACTCTCACACTCCCTCTCTCAAGCACAAGCTCAAGCAAGCAAGAACAAGAAGAAGAAGAAGAAGAAGAAGAGAGCTACTTTTGGCCACCCACAAGAATGAGCTTCTCATTCACTTTTCAACTTTATATACAAAACCCTAAATCCCTTTTGGGCGGTCATCCCCTTTTCCTCTTTTTTACATGGCGGACCGTAGCCTAGGCCCTTTTTCCCATTGTCCTTCTATCTTCCTAGATTCCTTTCCACTGCCTGTCTACATTTACAAATTGCACGGGTGAGAGCCCGGCGCTCTTTTACAAGATTTCAGGGTGCACCTTTTTATTTTAAAATGCGCCTTTCCCCTTTTGCATTTGCCTTGGACTTTTAAGGTTGCCCTTGCGCTTTTGGCCTTTTCTCCTATTCTTTCTTCAGTCAGGCTACCTTTTTTCTGCCTTTGCCTTGCGTCTTTTTTATTGCCTTTTGCTTTCTTCATGTTGGGGTTAACAATCGACAAGAGGGAAACACTATATTTGTATCTTCGTAGCAAATAATAGAGCCAATCTCCCAAAATCTCAATAGAAGCAAGGAGTACCAATCAGTTGCATGGTCGTCGCATTTGTATTTTCATAGCATCTCCTAAAACTAGTTCTAGTACGATGAGGAGAGGAGGTCTCTAGCTCTCCATAGCATCCACCAAAGCCACCACCTCCACCAATAGAGCAAGACATACTTGAGCCACCTCCCTCTACAGCGAATCTAGAGCATTGACTACACTTGCTAGATACATCGTCAGAGCATATTGAGGTAGAACCTGAGTACATCAAGACCAAGATAACTTTGCATCTGCTCTATATTTGAAGCATGTCATTTGATCTTTTATAGCCTAGGAAGGTAGTCAAGTCAACCCATTTGACTGACCATATTATGAATCCTCCTTAGTGGCCATGAGATATTTTAGAAAATATTCCCTTTATCCTTAGATCAAGGGTGTTGTCTTTGGACATCCCCTCTCACTACTCAACTAGTAGCTACATTCACAACTTTGGGACCCCAAAATGGAGTTCCTTGTCAACTCCTACACCTTGCAACTTAATGCAATGTTTCTTAAATTGTGACCAACTTAAGTACTATAGTGAACCCAAAGACTAGACTTAAAAAGTTCATCTTTTTTCCATCTCGTCACATAGATCTAATCTAACATACAAGTTAGGATCCCCAAACTCACACATGGATCCTCCTCACAATGACGGTCTTATAACTTTTAGTACTATGGATCATTGATGGCATTTTATAGGGATGGGGTATTAACGATTAAATCATAGTGATCTTTGTCCCTTGTTGGTGTCCTTGTGCTTAGCTAGTCTTTTGATAGGTGCTCAATCACTTCTCTTTAACTCTTACTATGGATCACTTAGACTTTTATTCTAGTTATCCTTGCAAGCTTAGATGTATTTGTTCTTAATCTCGTGTGGCACTTATCTTCCCCTTGGTAGGATCTACGCAATTTATATTGTGATGAGACTAGGTTAGTGTGCAACCAAGTGAGTTGTTTGATAGAAACTTGAACCAATCCTATCTCAATGTCAAGTGTACGAGTGCTTTTAGGGCAAGTCACTTATCAAGTCTTGGTTAGAGTGAGTGAGTAAAACTCACAAAGAGACAAGTGAGTGAGTAAACTCACTTGAGTTTGGCTCAAAGGGATAAGCTATTAGTTTGGATCATATGCAAGTATGCTTTGATGTTGCCTATCAATCCAAGTTGTAGCTCTACTCTATGACAGTTCAAATTTTGTTGAAATTGTAGGATCAGGTGTTAAATTTTTGCATAGTCCCACAGTCTTAGTGCACTCTTAAACGTTCCCTTGTCGATTACGTGAACTCAAAACAATGATATTAACAACTTGATCAAAAGCCCCCCCCATCTGTGAAGTTGAATCGTCCCTAAGTGCTTAGGGTGTGGTGTGAATTGTGATTCTAGGTGGTCTATGCCTAGGTGAGTTGGAATTAAACATGCCTTATCCTAGGTGCACCTAGATGAGTATAAGTGGGATGGGAAAATCTAGATGTGGATGAGTCAAGTGCATGAGTGTGACCTAGGGCTTAAGTGGCTAGATTCTATGTCCCTTGAAGGGATGTGTGGGCTACAACATGTGGGGTGTGGTGTTTGTTAATTTGATGCTTAAAAGTACAACCTAGGGTTAAGTCCTAGTGACCTAGATGGGGCAGGTTAGCTAAATGGATGGATGAATGAAGTAAAGTGATGGTGCTTGTGGCTATGCTAACTAACTTTATGGGTAATGTAAGGACATGATGCATTGTTGAGTACATATGTGATGTTCTAGGGTTATGATTAATGGATATGAGTGCACCTAGGAGTGCTAAGGTCCTAGTGTACAAAATGTTATGCACCCTATCTAAGGTTATGTTACCCATGGAAGAGGATTAGAGTTTAGGATTATGAGGTGTGATGTGACCTTGTGTATAATGTGTTTTCCCAATGTGAGATATATTGTGCGCTTCGCAAAGCCTAAGTGGAAGGCATATGTGTATTTAACTCTTAAGTGCATAGGAATTTGCCTATCCTATTTGCGATACATCTTATCGATGTGTATGTGAGTGGAGGCCTAAATGTGCATACGGGTGTGTACATATGTGCATATGTGAACTATGAGTACCCTAAGGACATGTGTGTGTGTGTGTGTAAGAGTGCATTTGAGACTAAGAGTGTGAATGCGTGCATGTTTGAGAGTGTGCATATTGACCTAATGTGTCTATACGTGTGGTGACTAACCAATGGTGATTGGGATTGATAATGATGTGTGAGTTGGTGACACTTACGATGACTAATGAAGGCTTACAAAGATGAAGTGGCAATGTAATTTGCTGCTATGATCAACGAGGGAATGGCTGCCATAGAGTGCACATCTTAGCTAGCATTTGTAGTCAATTGACTGTGATGATGTTGTTGCTTGTTGCATCTCCATGGTTGACACAAGCCTAGGCCGACACATTGCCAAGATTGACACATCACCAAGAGTCTCGTCCGATCTCGCAAGATAGGGCCGGTGTTGAGATGGCAAGCTCAACACGTGCGGACATTGATGATGGACCGCTTGGCTAGATGGGTCCGAACGTCTATACTTAGCACGTTGGTGGTCGTTATGATACTCACAAGGCTACTCACTTATCACTTATTATATTTAGTTTGTTACACCTACTTACAGCTGGCAAAGATATAGTGCCATTCGATTAGTGTAGTCTATTATGCACTATTTGACTTAGTAGGCCACTTTCCTTTATGTTATATCTTATCTATACTTTGTGTAAATTGTATTAGGTTGTGAAGAAGAAGAAGAAATCAACAAGAAAACGTTTTGGCCTCCATCTCTCTTCTTGTGTTCTTGAGTGAGCTTCCTCTTGGGTATACGGTGTGTATTTGGCGCAACAACTCAAGCAAGTCCCCCACTACACGATTCTTGATATGGTATAAGAGCCACACCACTAAGAGAGGCTGATTTTGAAGGCTAAAGTGAAGGAAAAGAAACAAGGTTTGAGCAAGCAAGCAATGAGTAAGAAGCTCTCCTATTCTTCCACTCTTTCTCTTGGATAGTGCGTGTGGAGGCACCGAAAGCAGGGTAGAGAGAAAATCTAAGATTGTTGTGAGATTTGTGTGCAAGCAGAGCATTGTATATTCTATGAATAAGTCCTTCAGGATAGTCGTGCAGTTTTTTTGGGCATTTAAAGCCATTTCAGGCCCCATTTTAGAGCCACAAGGTTGAGGACAACCATTTCAGGGTACACTGTGATTTCGGCTGTATTGACTGAACGTGGGTGCACAGGTTACAGATTTCAAATCTATAATGTTTGAGGTGTTTTCCAGGAAGAAAACATAAGGTTTATTTGCAAACAGGTTACAGATTACATGCATTATTGAGCAATCTGTGAAAAAGGTTGCTTAGTGTATTGCTGTGCAGTTGTTGTGAAAGGCTGTAGAAGACTAGCTTGCTGTGTCGTATCTTTTTTGTGATAATGGTAGAGAATAGTGGAAATCCCATTATTGAAAAGCTTAACAAGAATAACTACCCTTCATGACAGTTTCGTGTGATAAACTTCCTCATTGGAAAGGGCCTTTATGAGTTTGTTTCAGGTGAAGAAAAGGAGCGAGAGCTGGGTATCCCTCACACTGCAGATGAATTAAAGGCATGGAAAGAATGGAATGCAAAAGAAAAAAAGGTGATGTACTGGCTATCTGCAGTCATTGATAATACTATGTTGGGACATATCAAGAATGCAGAAACTTCACATGCAGCTTGGACAATTTTTGAGAACATGTTTTCAGTAAATACAAAGGCATGAAAGATTCAACTCAAGCAAGAGTTGAATGCCTTGAAAATGTCTGTCAATAGTATGTTTTGAAGGTGAGAAGCATTGCAAATGCTTTAATAGCGATTAATGCAATGCTTGATGATGATGATTTGGTTTTATCCACTTTGAGTGGCCTTAATAATGAGAAGGCATGGAAATCATTTGTTACTTCAGTATACTTACAGAAGCCATTTCCAGATTTTGATGAACTAGTCTCTCTCATGATTACTGAAGAGATCAATATGTAGGGTGACTCGTTTGAAAGAAATGGTGAGCAGGTCCAAGCATTTTACTCATGTTCAGGAAGGGTATGTGGTAGATCCTCTTTGAGAGGCCATGGTATGGGATGTGCTGGCGATAATCAGCAAAACAGGCTCAATTAGAAATTTGGTGAAATATAGGTTTTAGGAGGTCGAGGAAACTTTAGAGGCAGGGGGAGCTCTAGAGGAAGAGGTGGATGGAAGAATAGAGGTTCTGGAAATTCTGCTATTGTTTGTCATTATTGTGGCAAAACAGGTCATATTGCAGCCCATTGTTATGCCTAGAAGGATGATATTCGCAGTGTAAATTGCAGCAAGGAAACTATGCATCATCTTCACGATAGAATGAAGACAAAAATGAGCATTTGTTTGCTATGCAACATATGATGAATGTAGTTACATGAAGGGAAAACATGATGATGTATGGTATGTGGATTAAGGTGCATCTAATCATATGACCAATCATGTTGAATGGTTTGGAGAGATACATGACTTATAAAATCTAGGTTGTGTGCAGATGGGTGATGATTCATGCTACCCAATCTCACACATTGGAAAGGTTCCCTTGTCCTTGCATGATGGCCAAGACAAAGAGTCTGATAGATATATGACATGTGTCTTCAATCACAAATAATCTAGTATCTGTTGGCCAAATGGTAGAGCAAGGGTTGTAGATCTGATTCAATGCAAAAGGTTGTTTTGTAGAAGACTTTAATGATAAGTGTAGGTTGGTCACAAAAGGAAGTAGAGTTGGTCGCATGTTCACTTTAGATGTTGGAATTCCTGCAATGGATGCTGCTATGTATGCTAAAGAAAAAGGAGTGGTTGTAGACATTGAAATATGGCATAAATGTATTGGACATGCAAATGTGCAAAGGCTGAAATTAATGCAGTCCAGAGGATTGGTTATAGGGTTGCCTTCCTTTAGAGTTGCAGAATTTCATAAAGTCTGTGAAGCATGCCAGTTTGGTAAGCAAGTAAGACAACCCTTCTCACATGATAGAAAAGTGAGCAGAAATATACTTGATGTAGTGCATATAGATGTTTGGGGGCCTACACAGAATGTATCTCTTGGTAGCAATAAATACTTTGCCACATTTATTGATGATTGTTCAAGGAAGCTATGGCTATACTTCATGAAGGAAAAGAGTGATGTATTTGAGCACTTTAAATCTTTCAAGGCAGCTGTTGAAACAGAAACAAGCTTGAAAGTGAAGTGCTTGAGATCAGATGGAGGGGGAGAGTACCTCTCTAATGAGTTTAGTGGCTTCTTGAGGACTCATGGGATAAAGAGGCAATTTACTTGTAGGTATACCCCACAACAAAATGGGGTTGCAGAAAGAAAAAATAGGCATATTGTAGAAGTTTCATAGGCATTAATGGTTGAAAAGAATATGCCAAAACATTTTTGGTTTGAAGTTTTTCATACTGTTGTCTATATTATGAGCTGAACTCCCACAGCTACAGTTCATGGGATGACATGTATTTGGTTGCGTTGCATATGTTCATGTGTCAGATGAGCTACAAAAGAAGCTTGATCCAAAGGCTAAAAAATGTATTTTCATTGGATACTCTTTAGAGCAGAAAGGGTATTGTTGTTATAGCCTTGTCATAGGTGAGTTCAGAGTGAGCAGGGATGCTATTTTGGATGAGATGAGCAATTGGTATGTACCTTTGGTGATGTATTAGATGATGATAATGATCATGGTAGCTATGTGTAGAAAGAAAAGCAAGAATCACAGAGTCTTAGTGGACTAGAAACATCATATGGTACTACACCTACATTGAGCCCTTGGTCTAGGAGACTAAGGAGTAGCCCCCATCTTCAGGTGGATCTATAAGTGTTGCAGGTAAAGACAAAGGAAAGAAGAAAGTGCTGGATGGTAATGATGCATCCATTAGTCATTTGGGATTTGATGGAGATTCTAGTGGTTCAGAGAGTTTGGATGATGAGCTTGGTATTCCTTCAGTCTCAGGACACTAGGTGTACAGAGAGCTCATAGTAATGTAAAGGCTCCATTGAGTGATCTAGTGGTACACAGATCTAGTAGGGTCAAATATCTTGTTAAAAGATTTGGTTTTGAAGGTTGTGCGACTCACCACTATGCTTATATGGTGAAACTAGTTGAGGATGTTGAGCCCACTTGTTTTGAGGATGTTGTTGGTCATGCTCATTGGGATGCAGCAATGGATAAGGAGATGGCTGCATTAGAAGCCAATAAGACTTGGGATTTGGTACCCTTGCCTAAGGGTAAGAAGCTATTGGCTGTAAGTGGGTTTATAAAGTCAAGCATAATGCAGATGGTTTCATTAGCAGGTATAAGGCTAGGCTAGTTGCAAAAGGCTATGCTCAAACACATGGCATATATTATGAAGAGACATTCAGTCGAGTTGCTAAGATGGCAACTATTAGATGCGTGATTGCCTTGGCAGCAGCCAAAGGTTGGAGTTTGCAGCAAATGGATGTTAAGAATTACTTCTTGCATATGGTGAATTGCAAGAAGAAGTGTATATGGAGTAGCCAGCAGGTTATGAGGATTTAGAGCATCCCACATATGTGTGCAGGTTAAAGAAGGCACTCTATGGGGGCTGAAGCAAGCACCTAGAACATGGTCTAACAAGATTGGAGAGTATCTCGTCAATATTGGATTTTGTATTTCTGATGTTGATCACTCACTTTATGTGAGAAGGGGAGATGCAGGTTTGGTCATCATAGTCATTTATGTGGATGACTTGATTATTATAGGTGATAGTGACAATGGGATTGCTAAAGTTAAGGGCTTCTTGAAGAAGACGTTTGAGATGAAGGATTTGGGTGAGCTAAGATACTTTCTTGGTATTGAGGTGAACACATGTGATGATGGTATATGGCTATCCCAAAGGTAGTATGGCTTGGATATGTTATCCAAGTATGGTATGACAGCATGTAAGCCTCTTTTAGTACCATTGGAGCAAAATGTGAAGTTGAGTTCTGACATTGGGGATGAGATAGAAGACCTTACTATGTTCAGGAGGATAGTAGGGAGTTTGATTTACATGACTATCACAAGGCCAGACGTATGCTATGTTGTTGGCCTTGTCAATCAGTTTACGTGGGTGCCTAGAAAGCCTCATTTAGATGCAATTAGATGTATATTGAGATATGTGAAGTCCACTTTACATCATGGACTTTTTATGAGGCAGGTAAGGATGTATAGGTCTTTGAATACAAAGATGTAGATTGGGCTGAGACATAAGATCTACTAGTAGATTCATGTTTTCCCTTAGTAGTGCAACAGTTACATGGAGCAGCAAAAAGCAACCTACAATTGCTTTATTGAGTATGGAGGCTGAGTATAGAGGTGTTGCTATGGCAGCATGTGAGGTGGTATGGCTACAAAAGTTATTAGGTGATTTGAATGTGCAGGGAGATGGTCTAGTTGTCATTCATTGTGACAACATGAGCAGCATACATCTAGCTAGGAATCCAATGTTCCATGCTAGGACAAAACACATTGAGGTCTTCGTCATTTTGTATTATCCCAAATTTATGAAAACTGAGTATTGCATATCCTTTTTAAGTTTCTCAATTATCTTGGTAGCACCATACAAGCCCTCTTGCTCGTATCTCCTAGTCTTTGATGCATCAACATTAATTTTTATTGCTTTGAGACAGTATTGCTTTGCATTTAAAATTGAAATAGTAGTAAACCTCATATTAGAAAATGTTATTATATCAACTATTAATGAAAAATCTATAGTCAAGAAAACATGCAACACTCAAAATATCAACATGGACCCAAAGGCCACTTTTTGAAAACCCCTCCTCAACTTTCCCAAAAGACTTCTATGCACCTAAGTTTTCATGGTGGTCAAAGGCTCTACCAATTGTATTATTGAAAATAGATGGATTTTATATTTTGAATATCCACTAAACCACATGGCTTAGGCCATTTCTTGACCTCCACATTTCCAATTTTCTATCTAAGTTGTTTTGCTGGGCTGTAATCTCTAAGTCTAATTTCTTTACATACTTTGGAGAAATAAAGAAATGAGTGCGTCCATAATCTATCAAAAAACTTGAAGGGCTTACCTTGATGACTTGCATGTGTTTGAATCACCAAGAATTAGCAATTCAATCCCTTCTTATTGAGAGTAGCACAGAATATTCATCTTTTCATTTTAGCTTCCAATGTGGATCTTCTTCTTCTTTTGTTGCCTTACATGTAATTGCAGTAGCCTTTCTTTTTACTTTTGCTAATATTCCTTGTTGTACTTGCAATCCACACCTTGGCATTAATTTTGATATCTTTACCCTTGTCATCAAACTTGAATGGCTTAACTTGTTTAAGGAGAAAATATTTTTCTTTCATTTCAATAGGGTTAAACACTAGGTGTGATGTCCTAAATTACAATAGAAGAAACTAGTTTTATACATGCTATTAAAATCTAATATAAGCCCTTTTATGTTTCAATGCAAGACTCAAGGAGAGGTTAATTATTGCATAAATGGAAGAAAAAGATACATATTTTATTCAACTTTTCAATAGCCAAAGAGATATTACATCATGATGAGAAATCTTTTACATAAATTTGTCGATGAAAATTGATTACATCAAGAATTTCATAAACTAACATAAGTATCTAGGGTTTTGCACTAAGAGGGAAGGTTTGGAGGATAACCTTCTTTACGATAGTTGTGGTGGAAAGAGTGGTCCAGAATATCGACATGCTCAACTGGGATAACTTGAATCACTTGATCATAGATACAATGATTCTATCGAATCCACTATCCACCTATGTAGAGGATATGGTTTAACTTAGATTCTTGAAAAAAAAAATAACTTAATAAATTTAACAATTTCCATTCAGTAGATTCACTTCAAGTTTATCGAGATATAAGCAAGATGATCGTCATTGATGAAGCAGTACATCTCTTTCACGATACGGTGGAGGTGGGTCATAAATTTGATCCAAGTAAACATGAATTGATTGCCCCAATTAAAATCCCAAAATTGCATAGCTAAAGTGAACATAGCTTGTAATACTTGGAAGCGCTACTAAGCTTCACCAGTCTGGAAACATTTATCATTCATTATTTAATAGCAAAATCACTTCACAAGGGAGGTATCAACTTAACCATAACCTTTTATAAGATCTACAAATAATTATGCTAGGTTTATAATTACAATTTCTTTTAAGTTGATACATGTGATGACATGCCTATCTAACAAACCCTCGATAGAATGATTTTAGTAGTCCATCAAGGGATATACTTAGACAAATCCATCTAGAATTCCTAAGGAATGTTCAACCTTCATGGGTCAGGATCTATTGAGCCTATCATCACAGTGGAAGCTCCACATCATCCCCACAAGGGTCGAACTAAAAAGAAAATGGTCCCAAAAGACTTCTAAGGTTTTCTATCAAAAGTTGCAATATCAATTATGGATAGCTACTTATGCAAGTCATCTTGAACCAAAGCAAACTAGCATGGTACTTGGTTCAAAGAGAGTGAGAAATGAGGGGGATCTAGGCACATCAGTCTCTCTATCCATAGGATAAATCTCACTCTAGTCCCCTAAAATGTCACTAAGTTAGGATCCAAGATGATGCTCTAGGATAGTCAAATGTTCAGCTCTTCCTAAAATTTCCTAGTCTACATTTCTCATGGAAAACCTCTTGGCTAATTGAGAGCCCCCTATTGTAGAATGAATTCATCAGGGATTCATCCACTCACTTCTCTTAAAGGGGTAGTCATAGTCTTCTAAGTAAGTTTGATATTTACAACTTTCTTCCTGAATTAATATGTTAGAACACGTTCTTGTATGTAATATTAGCTCATATACAAATACAAGTGGAAAAAAACCTTTGAGAAGACATAAATCCTTATTCCAAGAGACACATTTACAATCCTTGACTTATGCCAATAATCCTCATTTCGTAAAATGGACCCTCCTTTAAGGCAAAACTAGTAGTTTACTCTCAACTAGCATCAGGGCCTCCTAGTAAAACTATCCAAGGCTTATAGGGGGTTTAGCACTATCCTAGCACACCCAAGGAATTAGGGCCAAAGCCCCATGGATCCTCATAGTCTTCCAACTAATAACAAGTCCCTACAAATAGACCTCTCTTGTTTGTTATCAACCCTAGCATCTAAAGTAGACAATCAAGTCTGTTGTGAAAGAGCTCAACATCGTTTGGTCTTGGGGGGAGGACAAGTATGCTCCTCAAAATCAAGTTATATTAGTATAGCTTAGAGTACACAATCAATCAAAAAATACTTTGTAAATGCATTGAGAAATCCTTTGTAATGTAGTCCATGCATAGGGTTTATCTAAGTACCTTGCTATCTAACAGAGGATTCTATTCAACCCATCAAGTTTCCATGAGCTTGAGTTAGGTCTTAACTTGTTTGCTGAAAGGAAATCAATATTTTACTTTTGTTATGGCATCTATAACTTAGGCTAGATCTTTCCATAAAACTTTAGTCATTCTTGGATTCAAGTTTATGTCTTGTTGAGGTCTTAGGTCTCCTACAACATTGACCTTTCATTTAAATTAACTAGGACTTATCACAATGGTTTATCCTAGGGTCATGAAAAGTCGTTCCTTATAAGAATACTTGTAAGAAGGCCCTTCAAGTGTGTAGACTTTAGGTCTTGTAAAAAACTCCAGTTCAAAAGTTTTGTTGCAAAGATAATACCTTACTAGTTAAGGAAAAAGTTATTTTTGAGTCAAGAAGACAATATTCTACTAGTCATTCCCTTCACTGAGTTGGAATTCTTTGAGTACAATCCATCGAGATAACATCAAGATCATCTTAGCCCTAGTCTATTGCTACCAAGTATGACTGGATGAATATTCTAACATACTATCCATTTTACTAGCTCCTCTTAAGGAGAAGAGTCCATATTAATTCTAATGCCCACTTTGACTATAGCCTTAAAGCGATGGATTTTTTATAGATAACCAAACAACTATTCCATCTTTGCATATAAAGAAAATCTATAAATTCAAATCTACTAGCATTCCTTCTCTTGGGGGCCATTGCTAACACATGAACTCTTCTAAATCATGCTCATTACTTAGCTCCTTACTTGATCCTTGTAGAGCTTCCTGGTTTGATGCTCATACAATATTTGAGATGGGGCTTTGAAAAGGGAGAAAAGGAGTACTTGGTTTACGTAAAAGAATGCTTCGGTAATTTGATATGGATATTTATATGATGTGTTGATTAGGAAGAGTAGACTTGATATCCTCTAATATAGTATAGGGATAGGGGAGCAGAAGGGAATGCGAATTTTTTGTAGGGAATTAAACTGGGGGAAATAGCAAGCCTTGGATATGGGTAGGGGTGAAGTTGATTCTAATTAAATGGATATGTTGATAAATCTAACTGATGATATGATTGGGGGATCAATAAATAGAGAAGAAAGAAAATTGACGAGGACAATGTAATTCTTCAAGCCTACAAGCTTCTTATTTGTCTTTGGTCTCTCCGATCTTTCTTCTTTTTTATCTTTCTCTTTTTCCTATCTCTTTTTTTTCTATTTCTCTTCCTACCTCTAGCTTAGGGCACTACATGGGCAGGGGCCTAGCGATAAGTAGAGACAAGGGTAGGTTGAGTTGTAGGTGGGCAGAGGTCTGTGGGGCGGGGGTGAGCTACTACACTGAGCTTGGGGCTAGTCTTGACACAAAGGGCAATGGAGGGCACTACTAAGCTAGGGGCATGCAGAGGGCAAAGCAAGGGTTGAGACAAAGTGGGTATCGCCAAGGGTGGGGGACAGATTGAGGTAGGGTGGGTACTAGAGAGGGTGGGGTAGGGGTTGATATAGTGCAGATACTACAAAGCATAGGAGAGGGCAAGTGTAGAGAGAGAGAGAGAGAGAGAGAGAGAGAGAGAGAGAGAGAGAGAGAGAGAGAGAGAGAGAGAGAGAGAGAGAGAGAGAGAGAGAGAGAGAGAGAGAGAGAGAGAGAGAGAGAGAGAGAGAGAGAGAGAGAGAGAGAGAGAGAGAGAGAGAGAGAGAGAGAGAGAGAGAGAGAGAGAGAGAGAGAGAGAGAGAGAGAGAGAGAGGTTACATATCCATGCTATACAAGCACCTTGATATGCATGCTCTATGCAAGTCTAAAACTTAGCACTAGTTAGGGCCTAAAAAGATAAGGGGTTAGGATTTGTGGGTCTAGAGTTTGTCATGGGTTCTCTTTATTCTCTATCCTTTTTCTCTCTCATCTCCATCTCTTTTTCCTTTGTCATGTCTCTCACTCACCTTTTATCTACCACTTCTCTTCCATCTCCCTCTCGCTCTCTCTCTCTCTCTATTTTTGTCTATTATTTCTCTCTTGTTTTTCCTTTCTTTGTCATGAATGTTTATACACATATACACATACAAAACACACACATTCTCTCTCTATAATCATATGTGTGTGTCTTGCTCCCCCTTTTTTGTTTCTCCCAATATTTTTCTCCCCCCCTCTCTCTCATGCATACACATATATATATTTTAATACACACACATATACACATATAAAGCACATACAAATGAAACACACACACACACACACACACACACACACACACACACACACACACACACACACACACACACACACACACACACTCTCTCTCTCTCTCTCTCTCTCTCTCTCTCTCTCTCTCTCTCTCTCTCTCTTCTTTCACATGCCATATTTTGACTTTTTTCATGCGTGCATGCGCGTGTGCGTGTGTGTGTCCCCAGTAGTAATTCTTTGCTAGCTAAATCTCTCCCTTCTTCTTGCCCACCTTCCATCCACCCCCAACACCCCACCCCACCCCCTCTCTCTCTCATGACAAACTTCAAGCTAACTCTTCTCCCCCCCCCCCAAAACACACACACACACACACACACACACACACACACACGTGTGTGTGTCCCCTCATGACATCAATGAATATTTGATAGCTTGATATCTCAAGCACAAGGTATGCCCTTTGCTCTATTTTTTTGAATGCTTTGCTCCTTTTTGGTTGTATGACATATGCAAGCAACATATGTGTGACTACATATAGGTTCAAAATGTTTGCATTATGTAGATATTATGGACTATCTGTATGCTTATAGGAATAATCATTTAGGTGGAAGCATGAATAATAATTTTGTTGATGTCTTATAAGTGGCACTGCCTATAGGTGTAGCCAATATGAGTGATGATCTTCCACTAGATCGACAAGGGGGAAACACGATATCTGTATATCTGTAGCAAATACTAGAGCCAATCTCCTAGAATCTCAATAAAATCAAGGAGTAGCAATCAATTGCATGGTGGTAGCATTTGTATTTTCATAGCATCCCTGAGAACTAGTTCTAGTACAATGAGGAAAGGAAGTCTCTAGCTCTCCATAGCATCCACACCACCTCCACAAATAGAGCATGCCATACTTGAGCTGCCTCCCTATATAGCAAACCTAGAGCATTGGCTACACTTGCTAGATTGGTTAGAGTATACTGAGGTAGAACATGAGTACATCAAGAACAAGATAACTATGCATGTGCTCTATATCTAAAGCATGTCATTTGATCTTTTATAGCCTAGGAAAGTAGTCAAGTCAACCTATTCAGCCTACCATATTATGAATCCTCCTTGGTTGGCCAAGAAATATTCTAGAAAATATTCCCTTTACCGTCAGATCATTAGGGGTGTTGTCTTTGGAAATCCCTTGTGACTACTCAACTAGCAGCTATGTTCACAACTTTGGGACCCCAAAATAGAGTTCCTTGTTAACTCCTACACCTTGCAACTTAATGCAATGTGTCTTAAATTGTGACCAAATTAAGAACTCTATTTAACCCAAAGACTAGACCCAAAAAGTTCATCTTTTTTCCATCTCGTCACATAGATCTCGTCTAACATACAAGTTAGGATCCCCAAACTCACACATGGATCCTCCTCACAATGATGGTCTTATAACTTTTAGTACTATGGATCATTGATGGCATCTTATGGGGATGGGGTATTAAGCATATCTAACAACTATCACCATTAGAGGAAGGGAACATGATGGCATCTTATGGGGATGGGGGTTTTAAGCATATTTAACAACTATCACCATTAAAGGAAAGGAACATGCTAAAACGTATATAGATTCAATTGTAAATTTTCAATTATCCTCTACTATGAGCCTACAGAACTTGAATAATATGTAAGTATTAAAAAATCACAATCTTTATCACAACATGATCCTAATACTCACTATAAGGGATTGGTAGTATAGCAGTGAAAAGCAACAATATTTTTTTCCCATCAGTATATATAAGAACACTAATACTGATGCATATAGGGGTATCTTATAGTGGAAAAGAAACACCAAAATAGTAAGTGGCACTTTTTCCACAGACTATTCAAACTTGAGAGAGAGAGAGAGAGAGAGAGAGAGAGAGAGAGAGAGAGAGAGAGAGAGAGAGAGAGAGAGAGAGAGAGAGAGAGAGAGAGAGAGAGAGAGAGAGAGAGAGAGTGTGTGTGTGTGTGTGTGTGTGTGCACATGCACGTGTTTGTGGGGGAGAGAGAAGGAGGCCGTGAAGGTGAAAAGGGGGAGGGAAACTGCAAAGGAGAAGAAGTAGACCGTAAAGGAGAATAAGAAGACCAATGTGAAAGAGAGCTTCAAGGGAGCACATGTGCTTATTTGAGTCTTGAGCCCTTCTTTTTTTTCTTCCTCATTTTTCTTTGTGCATTGTGCTTATGCGAGAATGAGGAAACGAGAGAGGGGGGGATTATAGAAGTAGTGAAAGAGGGATATGGACAAAGAGAGGGAGAGAGAAAGAGAGAGAGGGGAGGAGAGGAGAGTGAGATGGAGAAAGAAAGTTACTAATTTTTTGTTAAGAGAAAGAGGGAGAGGAAAAGAGAAGGAAAGAGAGAAGGGAGATGGAGAGGGGAGAGAAAAAGAGGGAGAAAGAGATAGAGAGGGATATAAAGATCATAGGAAAAGAGAGAGGGGGAGGGAGGGAGAGAGAGGGGGTAGATAGGAAGAGAAAACAAAAGAAAATAAGGAGAGAAAAAGAGGAGATAGAGAGGGGGAAAGAGAGGAATATGGATGTAGGAAAAGAGGGGGAGGGAAAGAGGGAGAAAAAAAGAGAGTGATATGGGGGTGGGGTAATGGGGGAGAGGGAAAGATTGAGAGGAGTTGAGATGGAGAGAAAGACATACAAAATATATTGAGAGAGAGAGAGAGAGAGAGAGAGAGAGAGAGAGAGAGAGAGAGAGAGAGAGAGAGAGAGAGAGAGAGAGAGAGAGAGAGAGAGAGAGAGAGAGAGAGAGAGAGAGAGAGAGAGAGAGAGAGAGAGAGAGAGAGAGAGAGAGAGAGAGAGAGAGAGAGAGAGAGAGAGAGAGAGAGATGAAAATGGATGTTGGGGGTTAAAAGCCGCCTCGGCCTAGCAATCTCTACCTAGTTGCTTACATTTACTTATACTTACTGCCTAAACACATGCATCTGCATGTGTGTGGTGGCTACCTATTACTATCACTTTATTTTTTATTTTTTCTATGACAATAGAATAAGGGATGGGAGGTTACATATTGTGATTGTTGAAATTTCCACATAGCATCTTGCTCTCTCTTACTTGAACCTCCATAGCTCTTGCATCTTTTTTCTTCTGCTTGTGCTCTCACCTCTTGCTCCATCTTTCAACCAATATCAAAGTGGCCACTCAAGGAGCTTCACTAAAATTCACTTCAATCTGAGAATTGAGATTCATTCTCAGCTTTCATGGTAGCCACTCATTGAGGTATACATAAGTCCCATTGCTCCTAGATGAGGTCCCCACCTTCTCGGAAGCTTTCCCCAAGTTGTTTGTGAGTGCCATTAGCCCCAACACAATTAATACCAGCCAGGGTGGAGAGCAGGGAACAATCCACAAATTTCGATGCATTTTTAGGCATGCTCCCTACCCCCCTCAGCTACTTCATTTCATCCTACTACTCTTGCTCGTCATTGTTGGGAACTTGGTGGTTCTTCCTAGCTTCCTTTGGCTTCATATACTACATCATTTGAAGAGTTTTGGATCACCCATTGCTCTGTAAATGGAAAATTGTTGCTCATTATTTGGACAACAAGTATTTAATCGGTTAATACACTATGGGTGCTTATGGAGCAATTTTGCAAATCCCAGATGATGTATTGATGTGCTCAATAAATTCTTTTGAATCGATTAGAGCTTGTTTAGCTCTACATTTGAAGGTTTATTTCCTATTATACCCTATGGGTAGCAAGCATTCACTATTAATGAACTTGAAGGCTTATTGCAGGTACATACTCTCAGATATATTGCTTTATGTCATTGGGCACTCGGATGCTATGAGGCATATGTATTGAGCTGTGCTTTGCTCTTGGACATTCCAGTTTGCTTCCATGGGAGCACTTTCATATCATGTACACTACACAAGCTTTAAAATAATATACAAATAAAGCAAGTTTCTTTCTCGAGAAACTATCTAATTATAGATCAATTGGGTATACATGATTATTTATAAAGCACGTTCTTTGTTAGATAGACACAAAGCAATACATTTTGTTGTGTGTGAAGCACGTTGGTAGTTTAATTTTTTTGACCAAAGGAAAGTAGTTGTATGATACCATGGTTGCTTGCCTTTGCTCACAAAAATGCAAAGCAAGTGAACAACCTTCACACTAATGCCAACCGTGTGAAGCATGGTTAGAGGCTAGAAATGTGGCAATTATTACAATACTCTAGAGAATCTATGTATCATTTAGGAGGAGATTGTGCCTAAGGTGATTATTGTTTGAGAATGTTATGAGATGAATAAGTAAATGATTGATGTTAACAAGTCTTATTCTCTTGTTTATCATATGTGGCATTAATTATGCCGTTGTGAAAATCAAATTATCTATGGTGTTAATTGCATATTATACTTTGCCATTGTCAAAATCAATGTGTGTGTGAGTGCGCGCATGCGTGCACGCACACGTGTGTGTCCATTTTTCCTCAATAAAAAATTCAATCATATAGAGAAATTGAGAAAAAAGTAACTAAATCTTTAACACAAAAAGAGATGATTAAAACTAATGCAATAGATCTACAAGACTTTTATAGAAACTAGAAGTAGATACCAAATTCTACAATAGTATGAGCTGTAAGAAAATAATACTATAATTTCATGTGAGAATATGAAGGTTTCATGATAATATAAAGCTTAAATTCCCATGAGATTGATTTAAAGGCATAACTTTTTTATAAGAAATATAAAATTGTGTGCTTGTCTAAGAAGTCCCTATGGATAGTCTTTCCAGGTTGAGTTAGCAATGGGTCTAGCTATTTCCGGTGTCCATAGAAAAGATGAAGGTGATAACCTTTCTATGTAATGCATATTGTAGGTGTCAACATGGGACTTGGTTGTCATCCTAATTGCACCTACAAAGAGACTAGAAAAACTAAACCATGAGGACTTATATCAATTTAATTGAGGAGAAAAATGTGAAGTATTTTGGATAAATATAGAGAAAAACTCCAAGAAAATAAATGTTCAATGGAAGGCATCTCATAGAGTGCTTAATAAGGCTCTTAGGACTAAAAATGATTAATGCATCATAATATAGTTGAAGACATTAGATTTGAAAGGCTCAAAATGTATAATTATGTTTGGGCAAAGCCATCTAAGGAAAACTTTAGTAGATCTTGCAATATTCACAAATTATACCATTCCTTTGGACAATTGCAATTCAATTTAGTGGGAGCATCAACAACTTAATAATGCTTGATATTGTAATGATTAAAGCCTAGTCTAAAATCATATAACTATGCTAAGGACACTTCCTTTTATCCTTGCATTTGCTATTATAAGTTATGTTTACAAAAAAAGAGGCCACCAACATAATGCTACTATGTACTAAGTATTCTTAATCAAGTATCTCTAAGTGAAAAAAAGCATTTCACTAATGCTTGGTACATGTTGAGAGCAAGTTGATTCTAGTAGTCAAAACTCAAGCTTGAGTCATTAATGAATTTGAACAATTCATATTCTACCATATGAAAAGGATAAAATACTTATTATAAAAAAGTAACTTCACTAAGCTATGAAATTGAAATTAAATTACTACATCCCCACTAGAATAACAAAAAAAAAACCCCTTATGTTCAAGGTCCATGCGACTACATTTGCATGCTACATTATTACTATGAGATAATATCTCTCATCAATGTAAGCCAACCTCGGAAAGAGAGGCCATAGAGATAGACATAGGACCCTAATGTTGTCAATACCAAGTATCATTACAACATAGGTGACCTTCATTGTATTCAAGACAACTCTCATGTTATAAAAACCAAGTTGGCATGTGTATGGCCTACATGTGTAATGGGGAACCTTACGATAGCAATATGACATATACAATTTGAAGTCATGGTCCTTAAGTTAGATCTCAGATCATCAATATAAGCCCATTATCAACCTTTCGATTCAATAATGGTGTTGTGCTACCAAGCCTGGTTATGAAGGTTCAAAAGCAAGTTATATCAGAAGCCAAAGGTATGTGCCATAATGATGAAGTGGCACAAGAATAAGATCAAACTAAAGAAGAGGTAGGTTAGAATCACTCAACAGTTTGCTACTACTCAAAGTGCCTATAAACATAGTTTCAAAGCAATAGGCATACTATGTTTCTGTGTGATTAAATTAGTATGGCCACCTATCTAGCATATATTAAGAGGCTACTTCTCATTTCATACATGCATGTTGTTCACCTGATGCAGACCTATGTTCAGTCATCCCAAACTTTGACAATATCAGTTTATATATGCTAATTAATTTATCAACTTATGCATATTATGCATTCAACGATCCCAAAGGCAACATTGAAGCTAATGCAAGGGCCATGGAAGCCCCTGAGAGCAACTTTGAAAAATGCAAATACAGTCAACTCCCTATCCACAATCAATCTTTGAGGATATCTCAACATTACTACCAACTCTCATACACAAGCTATTGTTGTTTTTAGGAAGATACAAAGACCAAACTAAACTCAAAACTATTGCTCAACGATACACTATTTCCATAAAATGCATGGTGCATAATTCCTAAGTGTGAAGAATCAAAATAGGGACCTCACGATCACATCCAATCAAAAGGTTGCATCTTGATAGGAAAATCATGAAGATGGAGACCAATATAATATGCTAGCAAGCATGGTACATTAATAAAAAGTAAAAAGACATTTGACTTTCCAATATGAGGGGCTTAATGACAAGTAAGCACACGAGATAAATCCTCATGAGGGAGTTGACCTAGAAGCATTTACAACTTTGTAAACTTATGTAAAAGTGCTACAAGATAAGGTTTCAAAGAAGGGTTGACTACAAGGTGGGAAACTCATGGTCATAATAGACATTTCCAAAACTCTTTGATATTTTGATTAAGATTCTCACCCATGTGCCAAGTCATTAAACTAACTTTCAGGTTCGTATGCATGTACTCATGTGTGAGCATGCTCTATTGCAAATTCATTCCAAATGTGTGTCTCACTATAAGGGTTGAGTATATTGGATTCTCAAATATGTGTAGATATGTGTGTCTCAATATTGCTCCATTCTTTTATACAACCTAAATCAAGGCACATCACTATGTCTTGGAAAGAACCCTTTTGTCTAGTAAAAACTTTGTAAGGTAGTAATTATTTAAACTTGAGAGTGATAATGTGCATATAAGAACATAGATGCAATGCAAACTTTCATCAAATAAAGATGGTCTCACACAAGAACATGCCCAGTACAATCATAAGGTCACGAGGTCTACAAGGTGAGACACAGACACACAAAATATGTGTGTGTGTGTGTGTTTCTATTAAGATTTTAGAAGAAACATTTTTGATGTATCAAGTCAAATTTTTCTTAGGTAGTTCAATTTGAACATATTATAGCAAGAGCATGATTACATCAGGCTAATATGCAATCGTGTGGGTGGGCGGGCCGGGGGGGGGGGGTGTGTGTGTGTGTGTGTGTGCATGCGCATGTGAGCATGCACGAGCATGCATTATGCATGTGGTTTCAATCAATTGTGTAAATGTGTATAGGAGGGGCAAGGAAAAGTAATGAGATTATGTGTGTGTGGGTGTATCTATACCTATCTCTATAACATAAAGGGCAGAAAAAATAATATATGTGTATGCATATAAGTGTTAAGGTAAAAAGATGGGTCACATAGTAAATGCGTATGTGTTTATGCATCTATGTGCATGGGTGGTTGTATGTCTGTGTGCATAGGTAGTTGAGAGAGAAAAAGAGGAAAAAGGGAAATGTATGAGCATCTGTATGGGACAAAGATAAGTCCATATAGTATGTATGTGTGTGTTTCATATACAAGATTCCCTTAAAAAAAATGAATCATATAAGATAATTGAAAACTTGATAAATTATTTAAAATCAATAACTAATTCAAAGGTAGCTAATGAGATGTAAAAGTAAACATACATACAAATTAAAAACATAGAAACTCAAATCAAAGTAGATCCTTTAGACTCAATATGAGTAGAAATTTCATTCCAATAAAGATCCTTCGGACATGAAGAAACTATACTCCATAATTTGAGAAAGTATTTGAATAAAATGTCGTTGAAACCAAAATATCCATAATTGTTGGGTTATGTTGATCGCACTCCCTCAGAGTAGTCTTTCTAGGCCTAAATAGGAGAAGGATCTACTTGTTACCTACATCCATAGAAAAGAAGAATGTTAGAACCTTGCCTTCAAATGTGTATTGTAGCTATCATCAAGTCACTTATCAAGTCTTGGTCAGAGTGAGTGAGTAAAACTCACAAAGAGACAAGTGATGAGTAAATTCACTTGAGTTTGGCTCAAAGGGATAAGTTATTAGTTTGGATCTTATGCAAGTATGCTTTGATGTTGCCCATCAATCCAAGTTGCGGCTCTAGACTTTGTTACTAAGTTCAAATTTTGTTGAAATTGTAGGATCAGGTGTTAGATTTTTGCATAGTCCCACAGTCTTGGTGCCCTCTTAACTGTTCCCTTGTTGATTACATGAACTCAAAACAATGATGTTAACAACTTGATCAAGAGCCATCCCCCTCTCCACCGCCTTAACTATGAAGTTGAATCGTGCCTAAGTGCCTAGGGTGTGGTGTGAATTGTGATCCTAGGTGATCTATGCCTAGGTGAGTTGGAATTAAACATGCCTTATCCTAGGTGCACCTAGATGAGTATAAGTGGGATGGGAAAATCTAGAAGTGGATGAGTCAAGTGCCTGAGTGTGACCTAGGGCTTAAGTGGCTAGATTCTATGTCCCTTGAAGGGATATGTGGGCTACAACATGTGGGGTGTGGTGTTTGTTAATCGCATGCTTAAAAGTACAACCTAGGGTTAAGTCCTAGTGACCTAGATGGGGCGAATTAGCTAAATGGATGGATGAATGAAGTAAGGTGGATGGTGCTTGTGGCTATGCTAACCAAGCCTATGGGTAATGTAAGGACATGATGCACTATTGAGTATATATGTGATGTTCTAGGGTTATGATTAATGGATATGGGTGCACCTAGGAGTGCTAAGGTCCTAGTGTACAAAGTGTTATGCACCCTATCTCTAAGGTTATGTTACCCATGGAAGAGGATTAGAGTTCAGGATTATGACGTGTGATGTGGCCTAATGTATAATGTGTTTTCCTAAGGTGTCAGAGATATATTGTGCACTTTTGCAAAGCCTAAGTGGAAGGCATATGTGTATCTAACTCTTAAGTGCATAAGAATTTGCCTGTCCTAGTTGTGGTACATCTTATTGGTGTATGCAAGTGGAGGCCTAGATGTGCGTATGGATGTGTAGATATGTGCATATTTGAAGTATGAGTACCCCAAGGACTTGTGTGTGTGTGTGTGTGTGTACTTCTAGGCTTTGCAGCCATGAAGACAAGTGCCGCCTGCCTCATTGTCTTGATCACGAGCACCCTTGATGCCTAGTTGACCACTCGCGTTGATGAGTGAGTGCGTTGACAGCCCAAAAGTGTGTCACTTCTGAGGTGATGGGCCGGTGGATGAATGCAATGAGGGTGAAGCTGACAACTGCAGAGATGTGATGAGCTTGAGTTTGGTTCTTCTCATGAGTGTAAGTGCTATCATGGAAGCCTACACGTGGGAGATGATGCATGCCATGGTAGTCTTTACGACCATCAAAACCCCAATTACAACTCGTAAAATCTCAAGAACAAGCTAAAAATGGAAGAGTTGATACCTTGATGGCTTGTTGTCCGCCTTGGGCTTATATTGTTAATAAGCACTTGCCTTCTTATCCATGAAAATTAGGGTTAATGGGGGGTTAATATGTGGGTGCCTTATAAATTACCATTAGGGTTTGAGCCCCTTGTGAATCACAATTAGGGTTTCCACCCAAGTTGGGTTCCTCGCCCACGGATCTTGTGGCTCATGGTTGGTTCTCCTCTTGATTAATGCTTCCACCTTAGATTAACTAACTAAGACCTAATCTAGGCTAATATGTATAGAGCCACATGGTTGCAACCCTCACAGCCATCGCGGGCTTTCTAAACCATCAATCAACAATATTACAACTTACATGAGAGTGAATCTAACTCTCATAAAACAATACAAAATTAATAATGTCTTCATGGAATGAATTACAAGTGCCCAAAATAATATAATGGATCCCAAAAGTTTTAATAGTAAATGTGGCACTTTGACTTTGACTTTTCCTTCACATTTCATGTAATATGTTTAATTGTTTGATTTGGAAAAACATGAAAAAAGTTATTCCCATCTCCACCATTGACAAGATCTTCAATACAAGCATCATTAAAACTAGGAGATAGTTTGATCAGATAGACAAAGAGGTATTTGTCAAAGTAACCAAAGATAACAAGACTTGGAGAGTAAAATGTGTTTTTGGATTGAAGTGTAGTTGACCAACCAACATGACGGCACAATATATTAGACAGGAATGATTATGCATGGTTTGGTCTTTTGTAGGAGTACAGCTACAAAAGAGAAATTATCTAACATACTAATTATCTAGATAGTAGAGTGCTTCATTAGATCTTGACAAGCCCATGAGGTTCCAGTTTTGAAGATTTCAAATGTAAATACCAAGGATCTTAAATCAACATAGTTATTCTAGCAAAGGGATCTAATGCCATATTCTTTTGACTTTGTCACTCCTTTGTCAAGGCATTTCGAAATTGTTCGAATCTAGCTTCCTTGATCACATGTAACTACCTTCACCTACTCATACTTCTACCATGACTAAAACCCATTGTATACAAGGATTGGTTGTGCCACCACTATTCTTTGATGTAAACACTAGAGTCAATTAAGCTACCATGGCTAGGCTCATTCTCTAATGATACATTTTCCAATATATTGGTTGGGGTTATTGGAAGGTATGCCCAAGAGTTAATTCTCTAATTTCTCTCACCCCTTTCTTTCACAATCTCCTATCTAGATTTGGCTCCCTATCAAAGACTACATGATGAGCTAGGCTTGTCTTGCTCAAACTTTACCAGATTACCTTAGGATTAATAAATTCAAAAAGTAAAAGAAGAAGATAAGAATAGAAAAAACATAAGCTATAAAAGAGAGCAAAAGCTCCACCCATAGACATGCAAATGCATTGAGTACTATGCCCAGGGATCCTCAACTTAGAGACATCCAATTGTCTGTGCCAAATTTCTCCATCTTTAATCCCATAGACATCTTCCCCACACCAGAAATGCAAGACACATCATGAGTAAGACATCCCCGAGCTTGCTTGGCAAACTTGTCAATACGAATTCCACTGCATAACCACCAAGTCACTAATTGAATCTCAAGTATGAGACATACCTAGGAGGTTTTGCCACTACTCAAAAGTGGTTAATAACCACAACATAAAGGTGAAAACCCCTGTTAAAGTGGTGAAAAACCACTTTAAAGTGGTGGTTAAAATTTTAACCATTGTTCCACCACTCAAAATTGTTGCTTCACCACTTAAAAGTATTGGAGAACCATTCCAAAGTGGTGTCCAATCACTTTACATGGTCATGCTCACTACTTTTCAATATTGTTGAGGACTTTTGAGTGGAAGGACACTACTATTTAGCATTTCTCTAGCACATAAAAGTACTGAATAACCACATTGTGATGATGTCTCACTTACATGGAGTGGTGGTCCACCACTAAAAAGTGGTGCTTGAGGATTAGAATGTAGTGCAATGTTGCACAGATTCAAAAATTGTAATAGGGGTGGTGCCTCGCCTCTGAGTGGTTGTTTAAATTTTTTAGAGGTGGAGAATCACTAAACAGGGCTACTAAAAATTTGGGAGCACCATAACACACCACTACACAATAGCGGTAGTGCAACACTACATGACTTTTAGTAAGATTTTAAATGGATGAAGAACTACAAAATGTTAAGCGCCATTTTAAGGTGTTCAAGAAGTAGTTTAATGTGGTCAAGTAGTTATGGATCATTATATATTGACATGCATTTCTACATGTTTTTTGCATTGAGGTGTAAAACAACACAACTAGCACTATCCATACAAACTGGATTTTGCTTTATGTAGAAAGATTTTGAGTTTGAATATGGGTAAATCCTTGTTAAGAAGGATCCAAAACTTCTTTTTAATAATGATTGCACAAACTCGAAGAGAGAAGATGCACTTGAAGGTGATGAGGCCAAAAATGTAAAAGGAGTGTGCCTTGTTGTACCATAAGATATATTAAGGAGTTTCTCCAAACAAGGAGGTTAGCTTTCATTTGCACATAGATTTACATGGTAGAATTGCAAGGGCAGTGAAGATAGCTATGCTTTAGTTGCATGATGGGTAGTTTTTGTAGAAGGCATTATAGAGATGATACCCCGGCACAACTTGGATAGAAAATTGGAAATGTGGAGGTCAACAAATGGCCTAAGCCATGTGGTTTAGTGGAGATTCAACATATAATATCCATCTATTTTCAATAATACATTTAGTAGAGCCTTTGACCACCATGCAAACTTAGGTGCATAGTAGTCTTTTGGGAAAGTTGAGGAGGGGTTTTGAAGAAGTGGCATTTGGGTCCATGTTGATATTTGGAGTGTCGAATGTTTTCTTGACTATAGATTTTGTGCTAATAGCTGATATCATAACATTTTCTAGTATGATATTTACTACTATTCCAAAGTTAAATGCAAAGCGATACTATCTCAAAACAATAAAAACTAATGTCGATGCATCAAAGACTAGGAGATATGAGCAAGAGGACTTGTATGGTTCTACCAAGATAATTGAGAAACTTTAAAAGGATATGCAATACCTTAGTTTGCATAAAATCAGGATCATACCAAATGAGGAAGAAGTGGTAAAGCTTGAGGCAATGATTGCTATTAGAAAGGAGTCTATGAAAGACATGGATGTCAAAGATATTGATATGCTTGATATTGATAAGCTAGGCGAAGACGTTACATATATATACAATTGTAATATTGATTAATTTAGTATAATACTTGATATTTTTAAAAGTGGTTACAAACTTAGTTTTTTTGTAAGCTAAAGTGTACCACCGTTTTGTTACATGCCTAGCATGACAATTTAGTATGGGAAATAGAAGTGGCAACATGATGTCTTTGATATGTGGAGCCAATCATTCATTTGTTCAAGCCATGAATACCTATCCTTCCTATCAAGCCACCTATTCATTTGGGCATGGACCATAGTAGTACATGGTTTGGCGACCATGCTGCTTATGGGATACCAATTATGTAGAGCATAGTTACAGTATATACACATTTGAAAGATGCCATGGCACTATTGTCACTTGGACATGCATGCACAAATTACCATGTTAGTACAAGTAATGAATATTTGTCAATTGTTAATCCATTATTTGAGCATTTTTCTTTTTTCCCATCTAAAAGCTAGAAAGAACCAACTAAAGTGATCTTTGGATTGCCTTTTGATGGTATTGCTAATAATATATGCAATTCTATTCTTCATTATTCTTTTAAACTATTTAGATAATGCCATATCAAGTTTAGCGCTTTGTCTTTTGTGCAACACACTCCCAAGCTAGGTCTTCATGAATGTGCAATGTTGATAGTGTGTGCAATGATAGAGGGGATAAAAATACATCATAGAAACAAGTGTCTAGTATGATAGAGGGGTGGTGAGAATGGATATTAGTTGAGGAGAATCCAATTGAAGGGGGAGAAGTAGTAGACTTGCCAGATGAGGGGATGGAAAATATTTTAGAGATTTGCACAGAAATCTTGAGGAAAAGAAAAAGAGGAGCGCTACTGAGGATGAGTAGCACACTATTATAAGATCCGAGATACATGCTCAACTTTCTTATATACTTAAAATATATATGGCGAATATTATGTTGGCACAGAGGGAGAATAGATGAGAGAAAAGAAAGATGTAGAGAGAGAGAGAGAGAGAGGTAGGGAAATTGGCAACACACTAGGGACTGGAAGATGGGCTAGTCCCTCCCCCCCTTTGTGGAGTTATATTATTGACAAGAAGAAAGCTCCTCCATTACACATAAGCCAGTTCTTACTTGTAGATCTTGGAAACAAGATCACGGTTTCTAGCATGGTATACAACCAGCTAACACTTGCACAACTTGGAAGTTGGCATCTTTTGATCCTTCTTGAGTCTCCTTCTCTCCTACACATATTGTGTAGGGATCTCCTCTTGGCACTTGATTTCAGCAGAGCTTCCGCAGGACTTGCACCTTCTCTTCTCCTCTTGGAACTTGATTTTAGTAGAGCTTCTACATCACTTAATTTCAGCAAATCTTCCATAGCACTTGCACCTTCTCTTCTTTTCTTGGATGCATCCAAAGTGATGCTTCCTTTACCTCCCTCACACCCAAGGAGAGCCTCCTCTTTTATAGGCTTTCAAAAGGTTCTCTTCTTGGAGAGAGACTTGAGTTGATCTTCATGCAAGATGTGGTTGTTCCAGGACCTACTATGGGGCACTAATTTCGAGATATCTCTTTGTGCGTTGTTCGGATGAAAAAACGTCCAACACAAAAGTTGTAGATCTTGTTGTTTCCGACAACCCACGTGGCCCATTTTTAGAGATCTTCTTTCTATCGTGAGATATTTTAAAAGTGGATTCACCATGTATTTTTTTAAAAAGAACAGCTTCTCAAACTGTACTCTTAACTTGTGGTCCATGCAACCACCTTAAGGAGAGTTCATTAAATTGCCTTGGGCCTCAACCTTAAGATTGACTTCTACACAAAAGCTTGTGTCTTTTTAGAGATTAGAAAGAGAAAATCACTTCTCTCCTCACTTCCAGAGGATCACGTCTCTTGTGTTTCTTAGTGAGAGAATTACCTCTCTTGTCTTTGTTAATGAAAGAAAAGACCTCAAACCTTGACTTGTAAGGGAGAGGATGACCCCAAATGAATGCAATGCTCATTACACACAAGTAAATGTTCCCAGGCGTCCCCGGATGCACATATAAATACATATATACAATGCTAATGCAGTTCCTCTTCTTAGAACTTAATCCATCTTCATTTATGTGAACTCCTTGGTTCTTGTGTACACTCTTATACTTGGCAGACACTTCTTTCCCCCTTCATAACTTGTACTGCCTGTACTAGATATCCCCATCACAGTGCTCTGATCACCCCATTAAGTGATGCACTAGGAATATTGGTCTCTAAATGGTCTCATGGCCATGGTAGATCATCATCAACACTTGAAGAGAAGTGAGTCACTAATTTATTGACATGAATTTATTGAATAGAGAATATGTAATAAGCAATCAATTTAGTGACACACATCACTCTAAAGAAACATGCAAAGTTTGCCAAAAAATCAATGCTTATTTTAGGAGATAAAAGAATTGACAGCGTTCACCTCCTCAAAAGAATGATAACATCAAAGAATCTAATGTTAAACAGCCGAAATTAAAGTCTCATAAGAGACTCACATTGCCCCATTCCAAGCTATTAACCTTGCTTGCATGTAGTGTCTTTATAGCCTTTTGTCCCATTGCAACTTGTTTTTTGATGCATAATTTCAACGATAATGAAACTATGACTTCATTATTTATCTACTATTGTTCATTGTTCATTTACTTCCATTTTTTACATTGGAGCTATTTTTTGAGTCATGGCACACATTTTCAAATGTAAACTTTTTCCCTCTCATTTCTAAACACAAACAATGTAGTATGCCAATGTGGACTATCATTGATGTAGAAATAATAGATGCAATGAAAAATAATAGTTTGAAAGTTATAAATTTCAAGCATATTTCGATATATTTGCATTTGAAAAGTAACTTAGCTCAATGAATAATTTAGTTTTAGTGGTTAAGTTTAAGGTATAAGTCATTCGAATCATTTCTTAGGGCTTTGTACTTTGATACATTTCTCTATGGTAGAACTTGGCTAGGTTGAAGATGGTAAGCTAGATTACAAATGTAGGGTGATAACATCAAGGAAGACCTTGATTGTGATCATCCCAAGATTGAAAAGAGTTCAATGAGCTACTCAATATCATATTATTTGGTTATGAACTTTTGCAAGATGAAGAAGTTTATCATACTTGATCTTAATGGACTACTTGAGAAAAGAGATTTTCCTTGAAGAAAATAAAAAACAAGGGCAATTATATATCCACCATCTCTAGCTTTGAGACACATTGAATTTACCTCGAATTTGCAAGATTGATGATGTGGATTTATAAAAAATTAGGATATTTAATAATGTCCTTGGGATTTAAAGAAAATAGCAGATGCCATGATTTGGAGCTCTTGTTTAGTATGGAACATTGAACTCATCATGCAGTCATGCTAGCTAGAGGTATATAAATGTTGGCAAAGTGCTCATATACTAGTTATCACTAGAAATAGTCAATATTAACGTGGTAAATCAACTAACACTGTATACCACCACCTTTTTGATGGATCTTAGACTAAGCTCTAATAAAAGTACAAGTGCACCAAACTTTAAGGAATAAAAGAAACGCGGAGATTGAAGTAAATAAAGCTTGTATTATAGAATACGACTGCAATAGCCTAAATACATTATGGAAGAAGGTTAACATGAAGGAGAATAGACTCAATCCTTGAAAGTGAACTAATATGACTAACACCAACTCATTCTCAACTCACTTAGATTGCTCTTATTATATTTACATGAGTTTATATAGGAGTTGCCAATAGGCAATCTACTTGAAATTCCTGTACAATTGGGGCTGATTTTAGACATAAATAGGCAATCTACTTGAAATTCCTGTACAATTGGGGCTGATTTTAGACATAATGTTTTTTTGGTGAGGAATCAATTGATGACAAGATTTTGTAAGGATGTTAAACAATCATAGGCTATAATGTAATGGTTCAAGTTAGATTCAAATTGAATCCAAGGGTAACTGTCTATAATTCAACCTTTGATTGGGTGTGATTTATGCTTTTAATGACAATATAATACCATGATGAAATTTATTAATATCATGGAACACCATGATGAATATTTTCCTCCATTTCTAAATTTTATTACATATTTTTCCAGAACTACTTATATATTATCTCATACACACTTTTGTTGTGCTTGTGTCAACCAATTGGAACTAGCACTAGACTTCCTCCAATATGTAAAGGAGCAACCCCATGAACTACCACAATATTAGCTTTCTAGTTTAATATATAACCACTTTGTATTACTACAAGAGGAGATATGAAATGTGCTCTAACTTTTGGAGAATTTATAATATTCTTATTTGTAATATAAAAGAAATTTCTATTCATTATGTCTTTTGATAGAGTTCATGTTTCTATAATTGTAAATATTAGGAACCACTTTTGGGTGGAGCCATAACACTTTAAGTGGTGTATTAGCATCTAAAGTAGTTGATCTCTAAAATTGCTTTGAAATGGTAAATCACCACTTTTCAATGGTGCAGTATGAATTTTAGATGGTAATACACTACTTAAAAGCCATACCAATATACCACTTTTAACCACTTTAAAGTGGTATAGCACCACTTTTTAGTGGTACAACAACACTTCTTTTAGATGGTTCCACCACTTAAAAGTTGTACGACTCTATCACTTTTCATTACTTTAAAGGGAAATAGGACCACTTTTTAGTGGTGCAACACAACTTAGATGGTGCTACAACACTTGAAGTCTCAGGGGGAGATGGAGGTCACTCATAGATATGCAAGCATATCACATGGGTTCAAAACAAGGGAATTTTCAACTACCATTTTAACATATTTTTTACATATGAAAGGGTACCATATAAAAGGATCATTTACAAATTGAATAGGAAAGGGGCATGTTGCATTTTTGGGAAATTAATAGATAAGTGTATTTTAAAATAGGTCTTGAATGCGTGTGATATAGAGAGTCTACTTTAGTAAATTGCTTGAGTTGAAAGTGGTCCTTTACCATGAGCAAATAATACGTTTATATAATGCACCATTAGTTGTTGAATCGAATATTGCAAAGTCAAGAGTAAGTTTTGAATGTTGTGAATCACTTTGATGTGGTAATACACAAATTTTTAGGGTTTAAACTTGGGAGTCAGTATTATAAAGATGTTGTCCATGAATGTTGTGCATCACTTTGATGTGGTGATGCACCACTTTAAAATGGGATAAATTTTTGGCTACCTTTCTTAGGTGAGATTTTTTTGGCATATCTTTATTTCAATTGATCTTTGCTTCATCAGGATCAATGAGATCATGATTTACTACACACACACACACACACACACACACACACACACACACACACACACACACACACACACACACACACACACACACACACACACACACACACACACACACACACACACACACACACACACACACACACACACACACACACACACACACACACACACACACACACACACACACACACACACACACACACACACACACACACACACACACACACGTGATATAGTGATGTTTTTAGTGATACAATTAGTTTTTGCAAAAAAATTCACATGTTGTCACTATTATTGTTGGTAAACATATTTCCATTGAACTATCACTATTAATAGTGATGGTTGTAGTGATGCTAATAGCGACAATTGTTGTAAAACCAGCAATGCCAATAGTGGTGGTTGTGGGAAATTCTTTTCGTGGCAAGGATCTATATCCCTACCATCCTTCTAGCCACATTGGGGTGAGAACAACAACTTACTATTAAATTTTAAGAGCCTACATTAGTTAATGGATTGCAAAAACTTGTATATTATAAATAGTATGTATAATAATGGTGTAGATAGGCTAGAACTCTAATAAGCCACAAATACTATAACATTTTGGTTCCATTATTGAGGCCAGACATGATGAGTGCATAGTTTCTCACATAGTTGTGTTGTGGAATAAGAGAGTGTGCTTGTGCATCAACTCCAAAAAGTGCATAGATAGATAGTTAGGTTTTTCTTTTTTCCTTTGGTTGACTAGCATAATAACACTTGGATCTTGTTTAATAGATGGGATGAGATGCTTATGTGATTATGATGTAGTCAACAAGATATAAGCATAAGACATTCAATGTATTCTCTTTTATTTTTCTTTTGTTAGAATGTAGAGACAAAAGAAAAATATACAATTGGCAATGAATGCAAAAAATGAGAATAAACTAGAAAATGTATTAAGCTAGGATATGTAATACAATGAGCTAGAGGCTAGTTGTTGCCTTGGAAAGCACTAGGTGTGAGAGAGCTCTTGTCTATAAGGTTTTGTATATGAGCTAGGCATAAATCAAGATGTTTGAGAGAAAGAGGGAGAAAGAATGTGCTATTGCATGTTAATAAGGACTGGGCTTAAACTTTTCTTCAAATTATATATATTAATTAAAAAAAAGCAATATGCTTGCTATTGCTTTTCCTTTCTTCTTCTTCTTCTTCTTCTTCTTCTTTTCCATTGCTAACTTGTAGCTCTGGAATATCAAGGCTTGTGTTTTGCTTGCCTAAAGTAACAAGTGATATTGATGTACATTTTGGAGCATCATGACCTATGACCTATAAGTTTTAACTTTGGAATATCAAGACTTGTGTTTTGCTTGCCTAGAGTAGCAAGTATGATATCAACATGCTAATTTGGGCTTGCCACCACGAGGGCTACTTTGCTATCACTTATTACTTCATCCATTGCATTAGGGAAGATTTGAGGTCTCAAAAATGTCCTTACAAGATCCTAGAGAGAGAAAATATTTTAGAAATGAAAGTCATTTTGTGATTATTCAAAAATGTTAAATTTTAATAAATAAATATTTTTAAAGTATTTAAAAGTCACTATCATACTTATATCTTATATCAAACCTAGAAATCGAGGTTATAATAAAGGTAACAATGATTGAGTTAATGAAGATCCTATCTTCTCTTCATAAAAGTGAAAGTGAACATTCGATATAATCTTTTTTGGATATTTGATTAACTCCTTCCATCCTCATCCTCCTCTTCGTTGTTAGTTTCTTCCTTACTCTTCTTCTTTGTCCATTTCTCATAGTTTTCCCATTCAAAGTTTAGATAGCTATTGATCGGTCGACTGCCTAATGAGGCTCAAAGGTGGAACCCTATGCCACTAGCTTATGAATTTGCTACTTCCTTCACGAACATGTTCTAGAAGACTCTAATTACAACCCAAATGAGAGAGCGTGGGTGGGCACCTAGCACCCCAGTTCAGGGGTCCAAGTAGTGCTGGACTCTCACCAGGTAAAATTGCCAATCTCGGCGGATTCCCTTAGAGGGTAAGGCGAGGTGGTGCCATCATTGGTACGACGAGTACGAGCTTACACCCAAGTTCAAAAAGGGAGGATATCATCATTTTTGGTAAGAAGCAAGCTTTTTGAGCAAGCATTTGAGCGAGCTTTTCTAGGCAACCTCTATTTCTTGTTCCATATAGTCCACTTATTTCACCCCTAGATACCATCAGCACTGCCATCGCCATTGCCATTGCCATCGCCACTGCCATCACCACTGCCACTGCCACTGCCACCACCACCATCACCATTGCTACCCTCTCCACCACCACTATTGTCCACCACTACCTTCACTATGTCTCTCTCTCTCTTCCTTTCTCTCTCTATGCCCCTTGCAACCATCACCACCGCTACCTTCACTCTCTCCCTCTCTCTCTCATTTTTCATTCTTAGTTTCTTAGTTTCCCTCTCTACATGTATATTCTCTCTCTTTATATTGTGCAAAGAATACACACTCACACTCTCTCTCAACATCTACTTGAATAGCTCTCCATATTGTATAAATGATTCTCTCTCTCTCTCTCTCTCAACATCTGCTCGAATAGCACTCTATGTTGTGTAATCAATTCTCTCTCTCTAGCATGCAACATGGATACATTCGTGCAGTCACCCTAGAATGATAGATCATGGCCCCCACTCTCTCTCTCTAATTGCTTCATCACTTTACTCTCTCTCAGATTCTCTTTGGACCAGCAAATTTTCTCTCTCTCTCTCTCTACATTCTCTCTTTCTCTTTGTATTATATAAACATCTCTCTCTCTCTCCTTCTCATGCATGCGATCAATTCACATTGTATAATAATGCCTCACATTGGATTGTGACATGCATTATAACAAGCGGTTCTCTTTAATCATAAATACTTCTCTCTCTCTCTCTCTCTGTCTGTCTGTCTCTCTCTCTCTCCATCTTAGACTCTCTCTCTCTCTCTCTCTCGTGCATGAGGTCAATCCACATTGTATGATAATGCCCCACATTAGATTATGACATGAATTGTAACAAGCAGTCCTCTTTAATCATAAATACTTCTGTCTCTCCATCTTAGACTCTCTATGTCTTTGTCTTTGGCTCTCGAATTATGACATGCATTGTAATAAGCAGTCCTCTTTAATCCTAAATACTTCTCTCTCTCCATCTCAAAAAAACACACACACACACACACACACACACACACACACACACACACACACACACACACACACACACACACACACACACACACACACACACACACACACACACACACACACACACACACACACACACACACACACACACACACACACACACACACACACACACACACACACACACACACACACACACACACACACACACACACACACACACACACACACACACACACACACACACACACACACACACACACACACTCTCTCTCTCTCTCTCTCTCTCTCTCTCTCTCTCTCTCTCTCTCTCTCTCTCTCTCTCTCTCTCTCTCTCTCTCTCTCTCTCTCTCTCTCTCTCATAATACGATCGCTCGTGCGACCACTCCAGATTGTTAGAAATTTAATTGCAATGGATTGATAGCTCTCTTCTCTCCCCCCCTCCCCCTTTTCCAATGAAATTGATGCAATATAATTCATACAAGCAATCCAAATATACATTTATATTGCTTTAAAATTTGGCAATAGTGCTATTGCTTGACAAACTAAGAGAGAGAAGGCTACCAAAAGCTTGAAAAATTTTTAACAGAAGCTAACCAAATGAATTGTATGACAATATTTTCTCGACAAAATAAAATGTGGTTTTGCTAAGAGGTAGCGTTCGTGTTGCTTTGTTGGTCACAATATAGGTGGTGCTGGAAAAGTTCTTTTGCTTCCAAATACAAGATGCAAGTTTTTTTCTATAAGCATGGTGGTGTATAAACATATTTACGTTTGCATCCATTCCAAACACTCAGAGATACACATAGTATAGGTGCTTACATGCTAAATACTCTTTTTCTTTGGCTACATGGTCCAAATCCCATCAATTATATATTGAGTTCTTTGCAATGTGCACATCATAACACTTCTGCAAGACAATTGAGTTAGATGTCTCTAGTTGGAAAAGCTCACACTTCAAGGGTTTTACCAGTATGTGGCCCTTCTTAGTTGCATCCAGAGCTAATGCTAAGTCCATCCTTTTCCTTGCAACTTGTGAAACATCTCTCCAATATCTACATGAGCCCTCATTGGCATCCACTTCTTGTGTTGCCTTTTGCAAAATAAACCCACCACTCTCCAACATGTGGATTTCTTCTTCTATAAAATTTGTACCTCATGCCACACTAGCCATACTTGTGGAACTCTGGGTGGTGTGTGATGAATGGAAGAACAAATACTCCATGTATCATCCACACTATCATTATAGAGCCACATGAACTGGTGCCGCATTCCATGTTGATTGCTAGCTTCTCCTCTTGAGCTGAGCCACTCCATGATGCTCCAAAATGAAGGTTCGAGCACCCCATGCATCGTGTTTTTGATTGGTTTTTTGGATTTTCCATGTCTACTCCCCAACCATCCTTGACATTGCACATGACATGATTGTGAGCTAGAATTCTTCTTATAGCCTAAACAATGTCGTAAGGATTGTCTCCACCACCATTTCCTTTGAAGAATTTGGCAATACTTCCCTTGATTAGTTGGAAGGCAAAGGGTTCTCAAAGTTTAGTTTTCTTGTACCCTTTCTTCTAGGTATATTTTCATCACATACTCAAGCTTGTGAGAGATGTTTACTTCCTCTGACTCCACTTTTCCATCAACCTTTTGTTTCCTCACTACAGTCACATTGTCCCCTCTAAAATTAGGATGTTGAAGCATTTTAGTTCGTGTTGGCATCTCCTCAACCATCGTTGCTCTTGCTTGAGGTGTGGGGCTAATTCCTTATTGTAGTTAACTCAAAAGCTTTTCTGCACTGGGTCCTGCACCATGGAACTTTTCGCCAATGAATGTATGTCATTTCATGCTCTATAGTAGAGCATTGGCCAAATCACTAACATATGCATCATACAATCTGATAGGTCCTTCGAATCTCTCCCCAGTCAACCAGCTTGCATGCATTGGCTCTACTAGGTTCGTGGTTGGCATATAAGCAATGTCCTCTACCACTTGGATAAATACCAATATGAAAGAATATGAAGTGTGAGAAAATGATTACATCACATATCACATCCTACTCTTACAGATTAGATGTACCCTGGAAAAGTGTCACCTCTCCAATATAGATATCAAATATGCCACCAACTAAGCCAACAATCCATTGCTGAAATGTTGTAATCTGCAACTTTACTTGAGGCCCACCAAGCTTGAATGAATTAGTATTGCACTATTGCATCATCTTCCGTGATTGCACACCTCCACATGCAGTACAAACGCTTATGCTTGTCTTGGAAACTCTTGTGCACATACTATGATTATGTGTATTTGGAGACTTTGTTCCCAATGAAATAAGCAAGATTTCTTCCTTCCTTACATTATGTTTTCAGGACCACTGTTGAAAACTATGTGGATGGCCCTCCAGTTTGGCGGCTGTCTCATCTGCCATGAACCCTCGAAAATTAGTGCTTCAATGGCCACATTTCTCCACTACTTCATTCAACTTTGTCCAAAAAAGTACTTGTGCATCTGTATCATCTTCCTTCATCTCGCATATTTCCAGAGTCATCAACTCTTGTATACTATAGAAACACAATATAGAAATTGAAGTTTAAGGATAACTACGTTCGTTAAGAGTGTGTTGTGATGGTAAAATCATGTAAGATAAACTACCTTGGGTCATACACATGTGCTACCATGGTGGTCCAATCATTAATACAATGCACATGATCAAAGCATATCCAACTATTGCGTAGGTCCGTAGTGCCATTCCTTTGCATACGATTCACTAAGTCTACCCCTTGATTGTTGACATTTTGAATATAAAGCACTTACTATCATTGTCAATGGCTTACTCGGGAAATATGCTACCATGGAAAAATCTGTATGCACAATGTTACTTTAACTTTA